>NC_050590.1:7483528-7748528 GCF_013368585.1 Megalops cyprinoides
TATTTAAAATAGAACAGAGCTGTTAAACATCACTGGTTGATATTGGATGACATTCTAGGAGGGGTGGGACTCTCTCTTTCAGCTGAAGAGATGGCCAGCAGGAGTACTGTATGGAGCAACACATTTTTCATGCAACTGCATGTGAAATAAGTGCTTTGACATAAAAATAACTTGGATTCAGTTCAGGTATTTCTGTCAGTTCTATGTAATAAGGTGAGGCATATTCAATTAATCACATCAATATTTTGTTGCTTCAGTAGATGTTTAAAATAATGCACCTTTAAAGTTGGTCTAAACTGGTCGATACATCCAGGGGAGAAGAGTACAGTGCCACAGGTTGCAATACGGTCTATGTTATGCAAGAAGACAATTGTTTTAGCTAGACTTTTGCTTACTAAATAGAGAGACTGAAAACATTTAAAACATCCACTGTAGCTGGCAATATAAATATAGACCACTTTACATTTATAATCATCCAGCAGAGTTACATAAGCATTTTTTTCTCAGATGACTTACCTAAAAGCAGTAACATCACATTATCTTGTTAACATTAATATAGCTATGCAAATGTGCTGATTGTTCATTTGCTAGCTCAGACTTACTTTTATGTACATCCAAAAGGACATTGTAGGACTTGTGGATTTAGTGATCAAGATTTAATTATCAGCTAATTCTGACCAATCGATGCATTTCACAGTAAAGAACTCTGACTGGACTGGTTTTAATCAGCCAATCATTAATGAGCCAATTGATTCATTGATGGGCCTTGTTTAGTGGTGTCAATGAGATCCAAGGTCCTTGTCATTAATGAAATGAAGCAAATTAAGTTTAGCATCTACTTCTAAAATGTATTAAAGATAATGGGCAATTAGATAATTATAATAGCTTGACTTCTGCCCATTAACACCTCTTAAATCCTATGTTGTTAATCACAGGACAAACCGTGATAAACTTCTTGAGGGTTGGCTGGTGTTCCACTAATATCCTTCTCCTCATACTGCCATTTATTAGTTTCAGAATCTTTTTTTGCTCAGCCAACAGCCTGTGGACACAGTAAACAGGAATCTCAATTTGTAGTACATGAAGCAAGTCTTAGTTCGGACCTCCACCACGAGGATGTGGAGTGACTGAAAGCAGATGAAACCTCCTGCCCAAAAACCCCCTTTCTTTTTGGATTCAGTGCCGGTGACTTATGGGCTCTTGGGTTTGCAACTTTCCAGCAACATCGTTGGAGGGTGGGTGAGTCAGACACACATCGCACGGGGTGGCAAAGCACGGACGACCACAGACAAGGTCATTAAACGCAGATCCAAACCACTCGGGAGGGATGATGACACAATCAGAACAATACCGATAATGTATCCAAGATGGGTGAAACCACTCACGACTCTACCAGGGAGAGTGACAAGTCTGACTTTGGCCCATGCACTACTGAGACAATAGGGCTGCCCCATGCTGGAAATGTAGGTTCAGCAACAGGGGGTTTTCTTTTAATGGACAAATAATAAATCTGAAGCTTTACATGACTAACACACCATAGAAGCCTGAGTCCATTTTCCAGGAAAGCAGATGTTATGCTTATAGTGCTTGAGTGGTTTTGTCTGTCCCCTGTATGCATGTTAAAGGTTAACTTGAAGTTAATTCCTGTGGTTTCCATGGGCAAAATGCAATCAGCAACATTGCTCAAAACTTCCATCACGTACAGAATGCACAGATTTCCTGGAAGGATAAATCCCAACTTGTCTATATTTTGTAAGAACGGCATAATGGGCTGAAAGTCAGGAGCACAGAAGCATAATACCATAGGTGCTACCAGAGCTAACCACATTAATGTGGAATGGACTCTATCACGTAAAGTGCAATCATAGTTTAAGTGTCACAGAAACACACTGAAGTGAAGTTAATGGGCAGCTCATCCCATGCGCATTAAAAATCAGTTATGTTGACAATGTACTGTATTAAGTTATGACAGCTTTCCACTGAGAAAACTAAAGTGGTGTCTCCATGACAATGTTTTGGAGTTAGGGGGAGCTGTGAGTGTGATTTGGGGCCCAACTGAAGGCCTCTCCAGGCCTGATCTGAGGTCAGTCTGGAGTAGCTGGGCTATTTCTTCTGTGAGATTAACATATCTGCAAAGCTAGGTACACTTTTATAAACTTATACAGATGCTGTATTAAGAAGCCACATTCATTACATTCTGTGTAGGTGCACACATGCATGTGCTTGCTGTATCGTACTTGCTATCCATCTTAAGTAATTACCATATTTGCCTCCAGAAAAGAGTCATAATGAGAATCATAATTGTGAGACTCACTCCAAGATGAAATGGCAGATTTCGTGCTTTAATTCAAAACGCTAACGTTTTTTTTTTTTTTGTTTGTACGTGCACACATTATTGCAATTGACCCTATTTTCCCTCGTAAAACAGTCCTCACAAGAGATTCAAGATGTGAAACTGAAGTCACAGCAGATCAAACACTTCAAATCAGCAGGCTGACATTTCTTTGGTATACAGATGGCATTGCACTCTGTAACTTGAAAAGCAACTTATGTTCCCGTCCTGCTGCTGTCACGTCTTGCAATAACTGCGCTGGCAGTCACCGAGGCTGCGCTTAACTAAGAATGCAGAGTTTCTTTAAAATCAAATCCATGGCAGTTCACCTGTGTGCAGGGACGTTTCTAGCTATTGAAAAGATCCGGGGCTAAGTCAACTTTGCCTGGGGGCTTGTCTTTTTTTTTTTTTTTTTTTTTTTTGAAGGGAGATCGGCATCAGTAGGTTGGGGAGGTTATATCTAAATTTAAAATAAATAAATATTATCACACCTTCGGACGCTCAAGTTCCGCTCTGTTACACAGTCTGTTTTTTTGCTATAAACACTTCCTTTTTCAGGGTGAAAATATTGGGGCTAGGTTTAAATTGGCAGGGCTATAGCGCCCAATGATGGGACCTAACGACGCCACTGCTTGTGTGCACATCCAGCAGCACCAGCCACCAACATAACCGTACCTGTTCGCAACTAAGCTGGGTTTAAACAAACTAAACCTTATAGACAGTAACTGATACTTGCATTGAGCCAGGGTAACTTCAACTGGCTCGGAACGGCCTCAGTACCGATTGTATACAACGTCACATTAAGCAGTAAATTGGATGTTTCAATCGTATTTATCTTAAAAAAAAAAAAGGCAAGCGCATATGAGGCCTATGTCTCTGCTCCAGGGCAGTGCAGGATCCTTAAGCCCAGTGGTACAGAGCAGCCGTAATAATTCTATGTTTTCGGGGCCCACCCAAATCACTTCTTCAGCCTGTGAGACCAGCTTGCGCGCACGCACACACACAGACTCGGCCTCACCCTCCACACCTTTATCCTTGCCAGTAAGGGCTCACTGCACTGGTCAGATCCAAGTCCACATCAAACAATCATTTTATACCCTGCATAACGTGTCGTTCCTTACGGAATGGAACAAAACGTACAAGTCAATGACATGACTCAATGAAAAGCAATGACATGACTCAATGACTCAACAACAAAGCGCCAAACATTACTACTCCTTTTCTGTAATGGAATCGGGGCTCCCTGTGATCAGAACCAGTATTCCTTTTCTCTCCAAGAAAAATAGCATTGCCAAGGAAGTAACTCTAGTCTGTGCCTTTGTGAATGGAGTCTTGTCCCACAGTAGGGGTTAATTGAAAGAGGAATGCTTTTGTGATTTAACAGGAAAAAAAAAAAAAAAAAAGTTCTTGGCCAAGTTTCAAGCTGAGAAACCCAGGGCAGAGTCTTGGCTCAGCACTGCTGAAAGAGTGGACTGTATTCACCCAGTCTCAGTGTCTCCCTTTAATTACTGCAGTGGCTGACAGATGCAGAGCTTAAAGAAACAAAACAAAGGGAGGAGATACAAAACAGACAAGGCCCCAATTATTTATCGAAGACATTTTACCTACATATATTTCCTCGCGCCAATGGGGGTTAAAGCCCAGCATTGTTATGCACTGAAAACGTGACCGGGGTGGATTTTTGACATCAGGACAAACATCTAACTGAGGGCTCAGCCTCTGCCTGTTTCTACCTTAAATAGGACATGTGGACAGAGCGTGGTCTTCAACACAACAGGACAGAATCACTAACACCTGCAATTAACTGAAAGCCACAACAAGCACCATTGTTTGTATGCAGTCCAGAGGGAGCTAAGAGCCGGTCAAGGGGAGGGAAGGAGTGGGTGTTGATGG
The DNA here is from genome assembly GCF_013368585.1 of Megalops cyprinoides. Taxonomy (NCBI): domain Eukaryota; kingdom Metazoa; phylum Chordata; class Actinopteri; order Elopiformes; family Megalopidae; genus Megalops; species Megalops cyprinoides. The sequence goes on from NC_050590.1 coordinate 7,487,754, forward strand.
ATGCTGTCAGTACCTTCCTTGCAGCTATGTGTGTGTGTGATGTTTGCATGGGTGTACACATATGTATGGTGTATAAAAATGTGTAATGTATTGTAATATATTCACAAATATGTTGTTCATCTGAAGGATAAATATTGAATATATTAAATATATATTAATATATTAATATATTAAATATATTGAAATATACCAAAAGAGCTATAATTTGTATTTTGAACATATTTATCAAGATGAAAAATGTATTCTCAGTATATATATTTTTGTGTGGGTATATGGTTGTGAGCGTGTGTGGACATGTGTGTATCTGTGTGAATGCATATGTGTTTGGGTGTGCTCTGCATGTGTATGTATGGGAGTGAGTGTATGTGTGCGTTTCTGTGTGTGCAAGTGTGTGCACACGTGAGAGTGTATGTGTGTGCATGGGAGTGTGTATGTGTGTGTATATGTGTGTGCACACGTGAGAGTGTGTGTGTGCGGGGTGGCATTCTTTTAACCTCTGTGGAAACTCGCTTAAATAAATCCTGCTCGTTCGTCACAGGGGCCCCACTGCACCCTCTAATTACCGGTGGATGGGATTTGTGGAGAAAAAAATCAGTCTTGGTAGGCTTTCAGTTACTGATAAACCACCTTGGGTTCCAGTCCCAGGGTACTTGACAGGCTTTTAGTCAGGGCTTTTAATGTGGCAGAATTATGAGGGGTTAACTGTGGCTAGAAATGAACAAGCTAAATGGGGGTCACAGTCTCAAGGAGGCAAAAGCATATGTTGGCACTTTATTCCTAATAACCTTAGCTACCGATCAGCCATAGTTCCACATCCACAATCTCACCTTCCCCTCCGATATCTGCCTCTCCCTGTCTCCTCACATTCCTTTACAATGAATAAATTTACAATGAATTAATGTTCCTGTTCTGTAAAGCGATGGTTGGCCCTGTCAGCAAGGGGTTCAGACACAGTGCCCAGGCATATTCTCACAGCCTCCTTAATGTCTCCTGTGACATGTTACATGACAAGCAAACTGAAATGGCAGCTGCTTCACAAAGCAGAAAATAAAGGAAGGTGAAGAGTAACATTGTGGGTAGGGCCCTGTGGACATTGCTTATAGCCTCCTAAATTTTAATTTACTAAAAATGCAATTATAGTAAATTTATTCAATTCTACACCTCCAGACCATAAAGATGGACAAAGGAGGGCCTGGCAACACTAACCAACAAAAAAATATACCCTGGAGACAGAGAAGATGTGATTCAGGACACAAGGAAATCGATGAAATGACACCGATCCAAGAGACAAAGAACAAACAATCAAATCAGAGTACAGTTCAACCGCACAGAACTCCTTGAGGGGAAAAAGGTGACCTACAAAAGTTAATATCTTCACAGTATCCTTTATGGCCACTTAATCCATTCAATGAATGATATTTTTATATCTTTTGGGTGAAGGCTTTTTGCAATACTATTGCCAAATGGAGCTTCTTCCTCGCACCGTGCCAGAAGCTGGACTCATTGCTTCCTCTGCGGATCACCTCTTCCCTGGCGTGTGTGAGCAAGCCATCCGCACCGCGCGAACAAAATGTGTCTAAATATCTCCGGCAACAAAGAGATGTGTAATTAAAGCCCTCGGCCGAGGTGAGAAGGCTTCCGCCTCTCTTCGCTCATGAGAGAGGGAGCAGGAAACATCACCAGCGCTCTGTGTAATCTTGCTTTTTTAAAACATGCTATTACTCCACGGTGTCTGTGCTCTGTCCAGATGTGCTGTATCTTTTCATTAAGGAGGCATGGTAGCTGTGGTAGTCAAGACAGCTGCGCCGAAGCTTGCTCTTCCTCCACAACTGTGTGATCTGCACCCCTCCTCCTCCTACAGCGTCGACCGTAGCACCCCCACCCCCCCTTTCTGGCAAGGAAGGCTGTTGTTCATATATTACTCAGCAGTGTGGGTAATGTGGTGTTACGGCTGGGGAACTGTGTAACAGGATGGTCGTAGGTTCAGATCCCAGGTGAGGCACTGTGGCGGTATGTTCTTGAGCATGGTACTTAGGCTGAAGTGCTTTGGTAAATACCACAATGTATGACTGGGATACTACTGCAAAATGTATGTTAAATCACCCATGAGTAGAGCATCTGCTATGCCCATAAGTGAAAAAATAACAGAGAGACAAAAAGGAAAATACGGGGAAGTACACACTTTTTTGGGAGAGACACTGACTTGTGATTGGCTGAGAGGGAAGGACAGTCACCCTTCTGTGGTTCTACCTCTCAAATGGCCATGAGGTCTCTTATGAGGTGGAACATTTTGACAGAAAGAAGAAGCAGTCCAGGATTAGAGCTGTCCCATGTCGTTAGGGTCTGAGGGCAGTCTGTATAAAACTGGTTCCTTGCACAGTGTAAACAAATACCACATCCTTATACAGTACAATTTCAGAACCATATGCACCAATCAACCATCATGTGCCAGTGAGTCTGGCACTGCTTAATCATTCAGGAACCCATTATGTCAATTTCAGTTGTTGAGAATTCACAAGTTCTTCACTATTCAACACAATCAAAGCCCCTAAAGGGTGCCTACTGCTACTCTCTTTGCAGTCAGCATTAGTTCACCTTACAGCAAATGTCCAACATGTATATATCGATGGAAACACTAATATAAGTTTTATGGAAGAAAGAACTGCAAAAGGAAAAAAAGACACATTAAAAATGTTTTGCAGTGCCGGGCTCACATATAAAGTCAGTAGAGCCTCACACAGCTAGTATAAATGTTTGCTACATCCAACCAACCACTTTACCTGGGTTTTTACTTACAACGAGAAGCACCCAAGGTGCTTTTTGAAGTGTCAGTGCGTGTTCACCGGTCCATAGCTAGCTGATCTGTTTTAAAGAGGAGTCATTATTATGCCATAGCTGTGACACATTACAGTAGCCCAGCTTTAGCTAACCACAAAACTCTTTTGAGACCAAGCGCCTCCTGTAAGGCAGTTGACCTCATCTGAACGATGCGTCTCCTCTGATTCCAACAGAGAAAAAGCTAATCGAGCCAGTCAGACTGTAGGCGTTTCGATGCCTGTCAATCCCACCCTCTCGTGCCTTCAGATGGGCACTGATATGTGATGGGGTAATAGCAGACCAACCGGGTGTTTGCAACCCCCAATCCCCCCCCCCCCCCCCCCAACCCCCAAGCTCACTGTCCCAGAGTTGGTTTGGAAGATCAGGCACGAATAGGAGAAACACCCTGGAATTCAGGGCCTCTGGAATGTTCTGAGGCTTTGGCAGGGCACAAGCCATAATCACAAGGTTTCCAAACACCATGCTTTAAAAAGTAGTTAGGCGCACATTTTAACGGATGAACTGTACATGCACATACAACATAAATTAAAGACTCGAAACGCAGGTACCATAGGGTCATATGCAAAACTTTTGCACGGCCATTAATTTTCAGAAAACAACAGTAATTGCACATGCAAATGAGGATGGAATTCTTTGAGGTGAGGGGTCCTACAAAATAGTTCTTCAAACAAACAACAAACATTGACATCCTAGTGACACCCCAACTTAATCCCACCAGCTACTCAAAAGACAACAGTTCACAACAACTAAATAAATCATAATACGAGCACTTTTTTTTGTCCTGTTTTTAAAGAGTTAGATGCTTTGTGCGTGTGTGTCTGGCACGCAGAGAGACGAGCGTGTTTTTATAGAAAATCAGCTCTTGTTTACTTTTTCTAAATCAGGCTGATTGCATGCTCGCTTCACGCAGGAGCGAACAAAATGGTCGCCCGGTCCTCGCCGCCGGAGCGGTAAAGACGTCTACAGGACAGAGTAAAAAAAAAAAAAAAAAAAAAATTCCTCAGCCCGTTAATCAAACCCATCCCCTGGGCCGCTCGCGCGGCTCTCCTGTCCTTCTCTCCTGTGAGCCCCAGCTACAAAGCTGCCACAAGTATTTTTTGATCTCCAACGAAAACAGGATGCTTTCCCAGAGATGCAACCAAGTGCGCACCAAAAAAAAAAAAAGTGCGGCAGCTCACCCCGTGGAGCCTAATTGGGCCCACGTACCCGCTGCGGTTTGTTGTGTAATCTGTGCGCTATGCATTTCAGCTTCTCGCTGCCCAATATAATCGTCTGCCAGTTTGTTTCCAGTGGCGATTGGGGCCCGTTTCCCACACGGCAGACACAAAGGCACAGGATAATATTCCCCAGTTGTACGCGGCAGAGCAGGAGAGGAACCCTCTGCCTCCCTGTGTTTGAGCCTCTGCGCGGGGTTGGCTGGCATACAGGAAGCCGGATGAAAAAATGCCTCCCGGCCCCTCTCTCTCTCTCCAGAGAGGCCACCAAGGATGGCAGGAGAAGACACAGGCACAGTGTCCCCGACGTAACAATGCCACATCCAGTAGGTTGCGCTCATACCCATGACATCCACGATAATACTCCACCTGAACAATTTCCACCATATGTGATGGTCTGTGTTGAGCCCCATTGCCAGGTACTGCCTCTCACTGTGCCTCTCAGACACTGTGATACTGTGAAAGCTCAGAAGGGGCCTTTCAGACACCATCAGTCTGTGTTTGTTACAATTATTTTTCCCTCGCAGAAACAGCACATTTTTGTTACTCTACCGCATTGCTTTTCTCATTAGGTTATAAAAATAGTGTGGCGGTGAATGTTTTATACCCGCGATCCTTTGCAGTATGCTGGCGGCACTGTCCAACGTGGCTCCCCCCCTTCACCCCCCAACCCCCCCACCCCCTCCACTCTGACAACCAATACCAGCAATTAGAAAGGAAGCTAGCTCCACCACATCCATCCTGGCTGCAGTTAATAGATTCCCCAAAAGGCTGTTAAAGCTCAAAGTTTCAGCACGGACGTACAAGATACGAGCGGGACTGAAAAATTTGGCCACTGCCGTCCCTGGTCACAACATAACCTTGATTGTAAGGAGAAAATGTAGCAGGCAGCCCTAGACCAAAAAAAAAAAACCACTAACCACAGATAATGTGCACTGGGCTCGGCGTGCAGCTTTGTTTTAAGAAGGGCTGGGAGCTGGCAGTGAGGTGTGGTCCTGCAGAATGCCGAGCAAGCAGGCAATGGTGCCAGCCCACAGCCAGCTCTCTGTCATAGGGCGCTGGAGGCCCTGAAGGATTGCTTTATCTTCCTCTGCCTCAGTCCAACGAGGAGCTCCGGTTTTTTATCCACATGCTTTCCCAAGAAGTGACTGGAAAGCCTGGCTACCAGGGCCCTAAAGGAGTTCTGGTTTCAGCTGAGGTGCCTGTGCTGCTACCGCTCTCCTGAAAGGGTGGGGTGGGGCGGGGGTGAGTGGATGGGGGGGGGGAGTAGACTGTGTTTTGCGACTGACAGGTTGATTCCAGCTACTGAGTGGGTAATGGGACAGTTTCAGAGGGAGTGTGGGAGGGGTCAGGGGTCACAAAGCGAGAGATGTGCATATCTTCTCTACCCTTTGAAGGTAAACTAGGATACAACACAAAAGCAGGGCATTCCAAATTTTGGTTAGAAGACCCAATACTTGGGAGATCAAGGGGATAAAACCTTATAATGGGTCTCACAGACATGGCCACAGCTAAGAGTCAGGGAGCTTGTGATCAAACACTTCATTCTTCCTCATTAGCATTGAGTTTCCTCTTGAACATACAGAATGAGCATTTCCTCCTCTGAGGGTATAGCCACAGTACACATGTCTTTCTCCCACCCAATTGGGTGGACCCAAAGCCAATGTTTCAGACTAGCATCCTCTCCGTTATGGGCAGTTCTGTCTTTAAAACTACCACATGCCTCTAACACCATTGCACTTTCGGAGCCAATGCAACCCAACCCTTCCTGTGTGCCAAATTCATGCGTTTCAGCAACCCATCAGGGAAGGCTCCCCCTGCCTGCATGTGGCGTATGGGTGCCTGTAGAATTTCTTATACAAAAACCATGGAAACCACGTGATGTTGTTTTGGGCACACACTCACATGGACCCTGCATTAATATGAAAGAGTTTATGACTACTGACATCATTCAACAGCAAGTGTCTGTGAATATATAACACAATATAACGCTCCACAACTGACACTGTATATGAGATTGCCACTGTTAACACTGAAACTAGGGTACTATCATGCATAAGATCATGCATGGTCTTTAACAGCTGGATGAAGTAATAAACCCAAGGGTAATTACAGCAAATTAAAGACAGCCACAAACCAAAGAAAAATATTATGCGAATACTTTATTATCAATGTGTGAATGGTGTTAGCTTTTCGTCTGGATATTAATAGTATATGAAAACTATACACCAAAACCAGGCACATCCTATTTTTGCTGTATAATTTTTCAGATTGGTATTGAAAGATTCTTTATCTTTTATATATCTTTATATATTTATATATATAAGCCAAAGTGCATTTTCTGGTTTCTTTTCTCTTGTCCATATACACATTGCACCATACATAAATAATTACATTGTAAAAATGACTCCGTATTTACAGGTATAATATATATTTCATATAATATATAAAACTTTATATTAAATCTAGGTAGATGATATTTGGGATAGTTTCTGGTGAGAACGGTCCGTCTGACTGTCTGTCTGTCTTTCTGCCTGTGTTATCTGTGGTTGTTGAGCAGGATCTCCAGCCAGCAGGGACAGGAGGTGATGAACTGTCTGGAGTAGCAGGGGCCCCAGCCCTTGGCAAAACTGATGCGCACGCTGTTGGGGTCGTAGGGCCCGTCCAGGTATTCGGGGTCGGCGGCGTGCTGCAGGAGGCAGGACCTGTCGTAGTCGAACACCTTGATGGAGTAGCCCGGCATCACCTTGCGCACCACCAGGCTCCTGCAGTTGGGGATGTCCAGCGTGGGGGAGTTGACGAAGATGGGGTGGTCGCTGCGGTTGTAGGCCCACACGCCGTCCGGCTCCTTGCTCAGCAGGATGCCGAAGCCGATTTTGCCCCGCGTGCGCTGGACGGTGCTGCTGCGCTGCTCCAGACTCAGCTGGCCCAGGCAAAAGCCGGTGCCTTGAGGTAGATCGTAGAAGATGCTGACGGAGTGATCGTACACTGTGTAGAGGCGGCCCACCCGCGTCCGGTGCTCCCAGTACGCCACACTGCACCAGTGACTCTGCTTATGGGCGTCCGAGGACATACTGGGATCTGAGAGAGAGACAGAGAGACAGAGAGAGAGAGAAGAGTGAGATGCTTATTAAACAATATAAAAAAAATCAAATATAAAAAAATTCAAGTTACCACCCTGCAAATAGAATAGTCCCAGCTAAAAGGAAGGATTAGGTTTAAGGGGATTAACTGTCTCCTTTTGTTGTCTGCAACAGATGTCCAAGCTATAAATACAGAAGGAGGCATTGTATTGAAATTAAAGCAACATATAAATACCCTCTGTAAGCTGGCAGCACCACACTGGTCCCTGGTATGAACAGCCTGGGGGTATTATTAGGTCAGTCATGCCTTGGAGGAGAAAACTCTCTCTCTCTCTCTCTCTCTCTCTCTCTCTCTCTCTCTCTCTCTCTATCTGTGTGTGTGTGTGTGTGTGTGTGTGTACACAAGCCTGTTTTGACTGGTCAGTCAAGGCTTCTAGTAGCCTTTAACATTAACCTTTAAACACTGGTCTGATCCGCATCAGTCCAGTTTATAGTCAGTGTGAAAGCAGCGCTGATCTGGTTTAATGCCAGACGAAGTCGAGAGGCTGGGAGAAGTCAAAAGTCTGCAGTCAAAAGCATATTGCATATATGTGAAATAAACAGTTTTCCCAGCCAGACGTCACCCATGGTAAAAAGCTATTTTGTTTAAATATGTAAAATCAAAATCATTCCCTGAATAAAAAATGATTAGATACACTTTGTAAAAATGACCTCTCTGGAGCAGCTAGTGAGCTGGATGGGGGTCTCTAGCTACCTGTACAGTGAATGATGACACCATGTCACTATGTAGGTGCTGTGCTGATAGATATGCCCAAGGTCAGCTGCCATTTATACCTTTTAAACACGATCCATTTATACAGATGGACAGATACTGGCAGGGGTTAGGTTAAGCATCTTACTCAAGACATTTGCAGTGCCCAGCACAGGAACCATACCTACACACTCTGACTAACAAGCCCACCTCCTTATCCGCTATACCACATTACAGATTCTCATTACTGTCATGTCTCCATCACAAACTCTGGCCTCTGATGACCATGCCAGGCTCAACTACCTTGCACATCTCAAGAAATATAGCCAGATACGGCTTGCTAAAGATAACAGAAGGCCCACAGAAAAAAAAAAAAAAAAATCAAGGCTAAGGTAATCCCAAGATAACCAAAGCCATGTGTCATTGTTTATGACCACGTAACACTGTGCATATCGCTGACACTTTCTGCATGGTGGGGATCTCCTCTCTGCTGACTGCAGCTAGACGAGACCAAAAGATTTCAGTCAATAACTGGACTAACTTCAACCCAGTATTTTGGAAAGTTCTGGTCTGAAGAAAGAACAAAGTATAGCCCAAAGTATAGCACTTAGTTATTAGTTAATAAAGTTACAGCACTTAGATTGCAGAATTAACACACATTTAATATCTAATACAGACACTGAGTTCAGATCTGGAGAACTAAAAGGTATTTAGATTTGGATGGCACTGTTTTATGCAATGGGAGGAGGGTGAATTATATGTAAGATCAGCATCGGAAGCCAGGAACACTGATCAGCAGCTCCATCACAGTTTCCGTGAAACAAAGCAAATTTATGCTGTTCAGTCAGGGGAGTGAGGTTTGTACCATGCCTCATCAAACATCAGACATGCAACACACCACACAAGATCTGGCGGCACATTTTGAACAGAGTGAAAAGGAGCAACCTGTCTAGCAGGTCAGGTCCACTCCAGCCCCATCAACTTCTAAAATTAATACATGAAATATTAAATATGAAATAAGCAGGTGATGTCTGGGTCTGTGAATTGATGAGAAGTGAGATGTGCTACACCTCCTTGGATACACCATGGGCTTAACACACCCAAACACATGTATGCACACGCACACACGCACACACACACACATGCACACACACACACACACACACGCACACACACACACGCACACACACACACGCACACACAAACTCATGCCGCGACAAGCAGATAACATGAATATGTGAAATAAACTAGAATGATGAGCAGTCGTTATTGTTCATTTTCAGCAGCACTAAGATCAAATAAGCTTGTAAAAAAGCTTTTTAGATGCCCTTTACTACAAGCCAAAATCATTCACCCCGGCAGTTTCAATACTGTCTTCCAAGGCTCAGATATAAAAGAGGAGAAATGAGTTTTGGGGAAAAGGCAAGGACGGGGAGTTATGAGTGTATACCGTTATGAGGTCACATCCGCTTGTCACTCCAGGCTTCTGATGACACCCCCTGCTCCCCTCCCCACATTCCAGGCAGATGGGGGGGGGGGGGGGGGGGTGAACGGGCCAGGCAGGGGGTCCCCCTTCCCCCCTATCTCGCCCCCCCCCCCCCCCACCCCACCGCCACAGGCTGAGGGACGGCATTCAGCTCCCTGACAACTTAGCACAAGCCCGCGACCTGCTGACCCCCCCAGCCTTCATGCTATCAGCTCCGATTAACTCACACACACAGTGATGCCGTTCTTGTGCTTCAGAGAGTCTATTGACACAGAGGATTTAAAGCCCGGGCCTGTGGCCTCATTCCTTTCATTCTCACCCCTCTCTGGGCTTAATGACCGCCCTCCCCATTACCCAAAAGTCCTTTAAGGTGGAGACCGGCAGATCGGCTGCCGAAAGCTCTGCGCTAGTCCTCTTTTTCCTCTTGTTTCCCTCCCGTACTTCTTGGAAACCCACAGCACTACAGTGATACGGGCACACACACGCACACACACAAACACACACACACAAAGAGCTAGGGAGAGGGGTTCTGCAGTGGGCAGGCTTTGCGGTGATGGTGACAGATGCCTGTGTCCGGTGGTGGGTTGGGGTGGGGTGGACCGTTACTGGGACAGGAGTCCCAGTGTGGGCCCTGGTGCTGCTCCAAACTAGCCTTCCTCCCCAGTTCCCACATAAACTGCTCAAATTGCCCCCTCTCATCTGAGGCCCACGTGTGCCATTAGCGAATTCCAGCCCCCCAGCTCCTACGCTCTCTCAGAGCCTTTACGGCCCTACGGCCCTACGGCCACAGAGAGCTCGCTTCTCTCGGGGTAGCTAAAAGAATTCAACCCGGACGTGTTTATGGCTCTCCATTGTCTATAATAAAACAGGACAGACTCACGCACACTGAGGCAAGCGTGCTTTCATAGTCTCAACATGGCTGGAGGAAAAGCCCTCTCTCTCTCTCTCCCTCTCTCTCTCTCTCTCTCTCTCTCTCTCTCACTGTCTACTCTCACAGTACGTCACTTCATTGGAATCAACCCTCTGTGTGTAGCTAAGGCTGTCAGTGAAGAAGCTAACTCTCGCTACCACTGCAGCAGAACGCCTACAAACCGCCACATGACGCTGTTCGGGCAGTTCCCTCACGTACAGTTTCTTACCTACGCGATGAAATCTGTGTAAGGGAGTGAGAGTCTGGGGTGTGCACGGTTAAGGAGTGTAACCTGCTGGGACTGGGAAGTGGTGGGAACCTTGTTCAGGGAAGGGTAAGAGTGCTGATCCCACTAGGGCTACACCGCCCGGGGGGGGGCAGGAAGTGGAGAACATTGCGCGGGCAACGTGTCCATCAACATGTCCATCACCCCGAACAACAGGCTGGGCCATCCGATCATTGTTTCAGATCATCCATTTGTTCTGCTAATACATTCCGCTCTTGGTTCTGATCCAAAAGAAGCTACGTGTCTGTATTTGGTAATTCTCCCCGTGAATGTATTCAGTATTCAGCACTTCAGAGCAAGTGCTGGTGTACACCAATCCCTGATATCCAAAATTCCTGCAACCAGTGGCCCCAAGGCCCACAGTGAGGCGCCCGACCAATCAGTCCCCTGCGATAGTCAGACCATCACCTGCCTGGACCGCGATGGAGGCCCTGGTGGCCTTTCGCAGGTTTACCTGGTGTTCTAAGCATGAGCAGACCACTGTGTGAGGGTCAGCCTGATTCCTGCCATGTTACTGGGGCACATGAAGCCCTGTGTTTTTGCTGGCGCAGCTCTCCACTTGGTACGGTGTAGCTGTTTGATTAACTCGGAGCCAAGGCCACTGCTTGCACAAAAGCAAGCCGGAGTCGTGCTTTCCCCTCTCTCTCCCTCTCACTCTCTCCCTCTCTGCCTCCTGCTCTCTCTCTCTCTCTCTCTCTCTCTCTCTCTCTCTCTCTCTGCCTCTCTCTCTCTCCCTCTCTCTCTCTCAGTCATTTCACAGTCTAATGGCCTTAACGGTTCTGCTGGAATGTGGTGCGTTTCACCCTCATCCCTCTCTCTCCTGTCCTCGCCCAGCTACACTGCCTCCTTAAGACATACGAGCCCACATCAAGAGAGGGAAAGGAAGGGGGAGAAAGTCAGGAATGTCTGCTCTTTCTGCGGGACTTGGAGAGCAGCGTACGGAGCAAAGGTTAATAATCTGTTTAATGTTTGGCCTGAGAGAAGACAAAGCAGTTACCACAGGCAGGCCCTTTTCCTGTGCGTGTGCGTCCGTTTTTGAAAGCCAACATCGGAGTGCGTGTTTTAGGAGCGTTTGCTCTTCGGCTATCGGGAGTCACATGCAAACAAAATGAAAAGTGCATGTGAGCGTTTGAGAGTGTGTGTGTGTGTGTGTGTGTGTGTGTGTGTGTGTGTGTGTGCTTGTGGGAATGTGTTTGAGTGTGTGTGTGTGCATGTGTGCATGCATGTGTGTGTGTGTGTGTGTGAGTGAGAGAGAGAAGAGAGTATGGCATCTCAGTGCGTGTGAAAGAAAAAGACTAAGTATTGGGTCTTAGTATGTGTGAGAGAGAAAGAGGGAGTATGGGGTCTCAGTGTGTGTGAGAGGGAGAAAAAGTGTGTATAGAGACTGAAAGTGTGCGTGTCAGTGCGAGAGAAAAAAAAGGAAAGAGAAAAAAAAATTGAGTTATGAAGGGCAAACTCATTAGAAACACCTTAACAAAACAGTCACAACCCCCCACCCCCGACAAGGCCCTGTTTATATAATTTCCAGGGCGACTCCGGCCTCCTCACTGCTTTGCACTCAGCCTGTCTCCCTCTCTCTTTCCCTCTCTCTCTCTTTCACTCTCTCTCTTTCCTTCCCTTTCTCTTTCCCTCCCTCTCTCTTTCCCTCTCTCCCTTCCTCTCCTGGTCTATAATGCAACCTCAAAGACCTTTTACCATGAGACGCTCACGGCACTAGTAAAGAGCTGCAAAAAGACAGGGAAAAAGGCAGACTGAGATTAACCTAATATTTAAGGCAGCTCAAAGGTCTAACTGGAGCAGACAAACTGTCAAGGAAAGATCCATGTGAATAACCAGACCCTTTAGCACCATGTTCACACACATTCACCCCCTTATCCCAAATGTCAACGAAAGTTTTGGGCCTTCATCATCCAAGACCTCTCCCTCTCCCTCATCAAACCCATACTCTAGGAGTACTGCTATTTGGTTTAGGATTTTAAGGCAACTGAAATCAACAATGACTGGAATAAACCTCAGTCCTGCGATGCTGGTTCTGAGGAAAGCCACTGACCTCTGGTCCTACATAACATAACACAGTCCTCTTCCGCTATGACCTGATCAGCAGGTTCGGTCAGCATGGGGGAGGATCAATCTGTGCACAAGCTGGGCTCCTTGCGGCCGGACTGGCGCCTGACTCCTCACACTCTGCGCCGAAGGTTTCTGGGGATGGCGAGATAGGCGGGAAGCTGGGAACAATTACTCTCTGCTCTGCATGCGTTTAACCCAGCCGCCTTTTAACAGCTCCGTTTACCCATTAGAAAAGTAGCTTTTGTTATTATATTTTCAAAATCGTCTCCTCTTAGTGTCAGTCTTTTTGGAAAACGCAGACACCCCGCCTCTCCCCTCTCTGCTCCTGCCGTTTCCTTCCTATGACTACTGCGCGCAGAACATGCCGGCCGAACAAGCCATCAACAGAAAGGACATGGGCATTACAACACAGAAAACCACTAGACTGTCATGCTAGACACAAAGGAGCCCATACCAGCATCAGGGTTGCATTAAGTCTCACACATCACTGTTTTGTAATACCAGCAATTTAAGGCGAGGAGAAGTGAACCTTTGAGACACTTTAAAATGTTGACTCTCAGGGTTCTGGCCTGTGGGCCAGGAAAGCACTGTATACCACAGCAATGTTCTGATCCAAATAGTCATCTAAAAGCACCAAAATAAAGTCTTACCCCAAAAGTCTTAGTCCAAAAGCTGCTCAAAGGTCAGCGCAACAGTCTTTACAGCTTTCGCGGAAGCATGACGCAAGGTAAAATGCACAGATGTTGAAAGCCAAATAAATAAATAATACACGACACACATATATAACTTCTTTTACTTTTTTCTTTTCTCTCGGAAACCCAAGCTTACGACAGTTGTACAGCGTTTTGATCCGTCATCTTTTTTTTTTTTCCCTATAGGCAGAAATGCTACTCTCTGATGATGGATGAGAACGGCTCGCAGGAGGCTGTGTGCGCAAGCCACAGAAGGCACGTCCTCACGCGAAGACGTCACATCTGAATTCTGAAATTTGTCACGACGCTGTGCAAACACGGTGGCCGTCTGACCGGGAGGCGCAGGGCAAACAGAGACAGGCAGAGCAGAGCGTGGAGCCGGGGGGGGGGGGGGGGGGGGGGGTTGGGTGGTGGGGGGGTTAGAGAGGGTGCAGATATCAATCACACCCACAGGCACTGAAGCAAACATAAACCCACACACACACACAAGGAAAGAAGAAGAGGGGGTGGGGGGGGGGGGGGGGGTGTGCTTTAAAAATACGTCACTGGCGCAAAAAGGGGCCTCCAATGAAGGAGAAAAAAAAAGAATCGTTATCTGATGTGGCTGGGCTTTTATTTAGTGTTTCTTTTGTTTGCAGTCACAGGTAAACCAGCTCTCAAAGCCAAACACATTAACCCCATACCCCCCCCAACACCAACCCACCCACACCGCTCCCCGACACTCTCCTCCGTTTCTGCACGTACTGCACCAGGACGCACAATCACCACGGTAAACAAAGGTATTTTAAAAACCCCCTCCTTTCACACAGGGGAGCCTCTGGCACGGTGCTTTTGATTTCAATAACAAGGAAAGCGCACCATGGTAACCACTTCAAATCCATAGGAGTAGATTACTTTTAATTTCTCCCTCTCTCACCCTCCGATTGGGTTATGCTACAAAACAAAACCCAACCAAAGTCCTGCTCTCCAAGGGTTTTAAAATGCATGTTAAATGATTTTGAGTGCAGATTGAGAGCTGGAAAAAAACCAGATGATCACAACTTGAATTTTTTTGCTGTTTATTTTGCTATATTAAATAAAACATGTCTTGGGTGTGTCCATTAAACAGGCAAGATAGTGCCAGTGTTGATAAAATGTTAAATAAGTAGCCAACTGGCCAACATTTGCCCGGCGTGTGAAGATTCTCTTAAAAGTGCCATTGAACAGCCCAGACACATTCTGATCAATGAAAACCATACTTGCATAAAGAGTTGCACGCACCAAAGATCAGACACAGTATTTATTGCGGACACACCTGAACAGGTTTATAACAGAAGGTCCGGGTGAGGTGCAGACAAGCCAGACTGGAAAACTGTCCAGATCTACCCCACCACAACCTCAAACAATGCATCTTGTTTCTGCCAGGCCCAGAGCAACCAGGGCAAACTAGGGTAATTACTACTGAGAACGCAGAGGGGGCTTGGAAGTTTCAATGGCAATCCTCAGTCATTATCTGTTAATGCTTTTAAAAGCAATGCGGAGCAAAGGAAGAAAAAGACAGAGAACAAGAAAAGCACAGCCTGGAGGTAAATTCAGCAGTGAAGCCTGAGAGAGAGGAAGAAAGAAAGAGAGGGAGAGAGAGAGAGAGAAATAAAGAGAGAAAGAAGGCAAGGGAGCGAAGGGGAGACAGTGAGAAAGAGAGAGAGACAGAGAAACAGAGAAAATGAGAGTGAGCAAGAGAGAAACCGAGACAGAGGAAAGGGAGCAAAAAAATATAAACAGACAGAAACAACCTCGCGAAAACTTCAACCGATTCCCACCAAAGTACATGCAAACGTAGATTATTTTTCAACTCCACTAATCCAGGGAAAGCTGAAAAGATGAACTCATTTCTCTCCGGCTCTGACTGTAGGAGAGAGCAGCACTGCCAGCCCTTTAACCAGCACTGTGGAGGGGAAGGGAGAGGGACAGGGGGAGGAGGGGGGGGGGGCCCTGTCTCTTATCCTGTGCCAAGGATTAGATTCCCCTCCTGCTATTAGACTCTACCACTGAGCTGACAGGGGCGGAGGGGGGGGGGGGGAGAAGGGTAAGGGAATGTGTGAGTGTGTGGAAGGGTGGGGGGGGGTTTGGGGTGGACGGGACTCAATTTTTTTTTTTTTTTTGACACAGCTTCAACAAACTGGGGCATTCCATTCCTTTAAGCCAGTAGAGAGAGAGAGAGAGAGAGTTGTTTTGTGGGATTAAGGTTCCTTGGATTTGAAATGTAAAAAAAAAAAAAAAATTAAAAATTAAAAAGTAAGAAAGAAAAAAATAAAACAACAACTATCCCCTCCCCTGTGCCTCTGTGTGGTACGTACACTGTTTTTTTTTTTTTCCAACTATCATTACAGGGCAACTTACAACTTACTAACAGGCTACATTTAGGCTGGCGTCTCAGCTATCTCTGCCATCAAAGCCTGCTTTATCAGCCAGACGTACACACTGGGCCTCGGTTTATATATATGGATTTTTTTGCTTCCTGGGTCACAGCTGTGTAGGCTGAGT
Organism: Megalops cyprinoides; assembly: GCF_013368585.1. NCBI lineage: Eukaryota > Metazoa > Chordata > Actinopteri > Elopiformes > Megalopidae > Megalops > Megalops cyprinoides. Next base: position 7,503,604 of record NC_050590.1, read on the forward strand.
AGTGGCTACAGCATGATTGGGGGATGTGGGGGGGGGGGGGGGTGGGGGGGGTTGCAGGTAAAAAATATCAACCCGTATAGCTGTCAGGATGGAAGCAAAAACATCTGATCACCCTGTGATTGATTAACTGTCATGCATTGTGTTCGGTTTTATTTCAAAATTCTCTTTCTCTCTCCTCCCTTTTTTTCTGTGTGTAAAGAGCTCAGGAATCAAAGCGAGGATGGCAGATAGTTAAAAGAATCCATAAATTAAACCAATAAACAAGAGAGGGAGTTTTAAAGAGCACAGGAAGTTCTGCCCTAACGAGATTAATGGGGAAGGAGTCGTTTGTTCTCCCCACTCAGGAGTGGTGAGCCCGGACCAGAGAGTGCGAACTCCCTTCAGCGGAAGCGACCGAGCAGCCAATTTCCTCAAAGCTTCCTTTACGGCTCCGGTGCGTGCGAGAGGCAGAGAACAGAACAAACAAGGAGGGTGTCGGTACCTCTGAGCGGACAACAGCATGCACAGCACGTCAGCGCACACCTATCTGTGTGGGTAACAGCATGCGCAGTGCGTCTGTGCAGGATCCTATCTGTGTGGGTAACAGCATGCACAGTGCGTCTGTGCAGGATCCTATCTGTGTGGGTAACAGCATGCGCAGTGCGTCTGTGCAGGATCCTATCTGTGTGGGTAACAGCATGCGCAGTGCGTCTGTGCAGGATCCTATCTGTGTGGGTAACAGCATGCGCAGTGCGTCTGTGCAGGATCCTATCTGTGTGGGTAACAGCATGCGCAGTGCGTCTGTGCAGGATCCTATCTGTGTGGGTAACAGCATGCGCAGTGCGTCTGTGCAGGATCCTATCTGTGTGGGTAACAGCATGCACAGTGCATCTGCATAGAACCCTATCTGTGTGGACGACAATATGCGCAGTGCATCTGCATAGAAACCCTATCTGTGTGGATAACAGCATGCACAGTGCATCTGCATAGAACCCTATCTGTGTGGACGACAATATGCGCAGTGCATCTGCATAGAAACCCTATCTGTGTGGACGACAATATGCGCAGTGCATCTGCATAGAAACCCTATCTGTGTGGACGACAATATGCGCAGTGCATCTGCATAGAAACCCTATCTGTGTGGATAACAGTATGCGCAGTGTGTCTACGCAGAACTCTCCTGTTTTTATCTGCCCTTAGGCATCGAGTGTGGGAATATACACATTATATGTACTCATGTTTACGAGGTTATCAGCAATCCGTCACTATCCTGCCCTTCTTACATCAGCCACATCAACAAATCAACAACTATTCTAAGCAGGTATCAGGAAAGTAAAACACGCTCTGTTTGCACACGGCTCAAGCCGGCCAAAAAAAAATGTATGATTCAAACATACACACGCACACACAAATCCGAAACACACGCCCTCACGCACACACAAATCCGAAACACACGCCCTCACGCACACACAAATCCGAAACGCACGCCCTCACGCACACACAAGTAGTGATAAGAGCTGCAGAAACAGAGAATGTCACTTTGGTGGTTAGTGTTAATGCTCGAGCAACTGGCAGGATCTTGACACACCCATGCTCACAAACACACAAACTCGCAAACACACAAACGCGCTAACACACACACACACACACACACAAACAAACCTCATACATGCTTTGACCAGCATGCCCCGTGGACTCAAAAGTGCAAATGAGGAAGATGATCAAAGTCAAAATGGGACTGGGAATCTTACACAAATCCCCATAATTCACATGCAACTGGACCGCACTGTACTGGGTGCTGGGGTGACGTGGGGCCAGCAGGTTGGGCGGTCTCAATGTGAGAGACCCCCGCACATTCCCGGACACCCCCACCCCCCAAATATTTCATACTCTGGCCAGGAGCAGCAGGGGTAGAGGGACTGCCAGTCTCTCCCCCCCCCAACCTTCAAGCTCACTTCCTCGCTCCCTCTGATTCCATCCACTCAATAATATCTGAGGCACATGGGGACTAGGGGTCACCAATGTGGACCTTCAGTGTGAAGGCGCAGAATGCACTGAAAACCAAGGATTTAAGGCCTGCCTCCATTCTCAATATGAACGACACAGCCTCCTGACTGCCGAGGGCTCTTCGCTCTGCCCAAGAAACCTACCCCTGGTCCTCTCAGACAACAGAGAGGATGTGGTTTCAGATGAAGAATCACCAGAAACTATATTTATTGAGAGTTGTTTGTGTCACAATAATTTAAGATGAAAGCCTCTGTATTTTGTTACCCTTCTCTCTGAAGTGGAGCTGTCATGACGGACATGGCCGCTGTTTAAATACCGAGTTCCTATTGATCCGGCCCTGTCAGAACGATGTGATGCAAGGATTTCATTTCCATCACTGAGTAACCCACACTGCCTCACAATCAGCACTGTGAGCCACTACCTAACACGAAGCAAAACAGCTTTCCTCTCGACAGCTAAAAGAACCCCCTTTTTTATTTACTATTTTTTTTAAAATAAGTCTTCATTAAAAATTCAAAAGTGAAAATTTTCCAATAATTCATAAAGCCATTCCCTGTCAACATGTTCAAAGAATCTTTAAGTTAAAGTGAATGGCAGGATTTCATTAGCCAAATTGCGAGCTGGCGGAAGCTCTGAGGAAAAGGAGGGGGGGGGCACAGTCAGTCCTATAATTTAAACCTTATTTTAAAATGCGACAGGCTGACTGCAAAAAGTAATGCCTGGAGAGGGGGAAAAAAATGAAATAATAAATAATAAATTACCACAACACGGACACACCTAAAACCGACCTTGACCACTTGTCCTGTAGACCGCAACATTTTCGGGCGCTTGCCCCGGCGCTGTTAGAATTCCATTCATACGATTTACCCCGAAAAGTTCTGAACTACATCACACACTCAATGCTGTCACTTGTAATTTAATTTACAGAGAAGGACTTCACTATGGAAAATGTGGCGATGTTTTGGAATTGTACGTATCCAGTTGTTTTTCCTGCCGCTTTCAGCGGCCCACAAAGCCCTTCTTGTATTTTTCTAAGAGATTCCTAGAATTTAAACTCTAACCAGCCAAACACAAACAAGGTTTCTTTTTTTTTTTTGATGAACTAAATGTGTCAGCATCAACAAACGCAAAAAGTGTCAGGCAATTTGATCCTCAGATGACATATCTAGAAAAAAAAATCGTATGGGAAGACCTAAAACCAGGCCACAGAAATGGAATCTGTGCAGACTGCAGTGTGTGCCAGTTGAATTATGGGAAAAGAGTGAACATTTTATCACCTGGCAGATGCTCTCATCCTGACTCATCCTGCCAAAAGTGCATGTAATATAAGGCCACATTAACAACGGTACATAAAGAAAACACAAGGTCTGTGATGCTCTGAAGCAAAAAAGCTCTAAAGAAAACAACATGAACACCCGTTTTGTGCCCTGTTATGAAGTCTAGAGTATAAACGCCTGGTATGGCGGCACAAGCCCTCTGCCTCTGACCGTGCGGGTCTGTACGGAGATGCCGGACAGCGATGGGCCTCTATAGATAATCCCGGGGCTGCATTCTGGAGGTGGCAAGAATGCGTTGAGTATTCCGCGTTTTAAAAATACAAACGGCGATACGCTCAAACACAACTGCCAATGCCTCCCCCGGGAGGAAGGGGAACAGCATTCTTAAAATCTATTTTAACCCCGGTAATCAAACTGCGGGACTGAGCTGTAACCGGCTTGGAGCCACGCTCTCCTGGGTTTGTGACTGGTGGGTAAACCGGTCAGGAAATAAAAAAAAAAAAACCAAAACAATATCAATCACTGGCCTTTACCCTTGGTGCGGTGGCACGGGTGCGTGTCCGGTGGTGTGCTCAAACGGTGCATTGTTTCCCCCTTGCAGCCTTTTGAGATGAAGCCACGTTACAACACTAAAGTAACAGTTGGAAATTCCATACATTTTTAATGGCACTCCTCTCTGGTTATTTGTTTCTGTAACCCTGTGCCCCGCGCTGGATGAATGCTGCTATTGGGGGAGGCCGGAGCTGCAGCGGGGAGGGAGAGAGGAGACGGAATCATCAGGGAGCAATCCCCATCCCCAACACACACACACATGCGCACGCGCACCACACACACACACACACACACACACACACACACGTGCACGCGCACCACACACACACACACACACACACACACACATGCGCACACACACACGCGCACACACACACGCGCACACACACACACACACACACACACACACACACACACCCACACACACACACACACACACCCACACACACACACACACACGCATGCATGCATGCATGCACCCACACACACACACACACACACACACGTGCACGCGCACCACACACACACACACACACACACACACACCCACACACACACACACACACACCCACACACACACACACACACACCCACACACACACGCATGCATGCACCCACACACACACACACCCACACACACGTGCACGCGCACCACACACACACACACACACACACACACACACACCCACACGCATGCATGCATGCACCCACACACACACACACACACACACACACACGTGCACGCGCACCACACACACACACACACACACCCACACATACACACACGCATGCATGCATGCACCCACACACACACGCGCGCACAAACGCACGCACGCGCACAGGCGCACACACACACGCATGCATGCACCCACACATACACACGCACTCGCACGCACACACACACACATGCGGTTACACACACAAACACACGTGTGCGCACGCACACACGCGCGCATACACACACACAAACACACACACGCCCAGGCTGCACAGCCGGATGAGCTCAGTCAAATTATTTGTTCATGAAAAAAAACGGAAAGGAATGAAAACAGCAGCATTGTGCCAAAGTGACATTTTTATGAATGCAGTTTTTAAGCCGTGTTGCACTGTTAGGAGTGCATTTGTCATTATGGCCCTCATGTTTTGAAGAAATGTCATGTTAAGGTCATCTCAAGGGCAAGTCTCCTGAGGCAAAGCCCTTCTCAATCAATGCTCAGAGGGCCGGCCTGTAACACAGACATTGGGTGTGGTCTCCCACTCACTACAGTGTCGATCAATGAGGCCACCGGGTGCAGGTACCATGCGCCAAGTAATTTTCACTCTGTCTATTCCTTATTGGCTGAGGTGAGGCCTTGAGCGAAAAAAGCCTGATTGTGACAATCAAATCAATTAATTAAGAGAAAGACAAAGTCACTGAAAGATCATGCTGCCGGTCAAATGCATTCCCACAGAATACACAACAGTAACAGAACATAGTTATAGGTTGATAACTCACAAATTTATTTAGATGAAACTGGTGGTGGCAAGATAGATGCTGAAGGAAGCTGAAGCACTTTACAGCTGCTTGGTATCAACCCTTCCTCCCTTATAGAAACACCTCCCTAATATAAGTACAAGCTGAAAACAAAGATACACAGGCACAGCAAAACTGTCACCCCCCACTCTACCAGAGACACAGGGCTGAAAATTGACCAAGGAAACCTGCCACTGTCAACAGTGAAGGCGGCACCAGATAAGGTTACCAAGCGGTTACAAACAAATACAGCACTTAACAGCATGGACTCTGTTGACTTTAGTGGGGTTTTGTTGCTTTCTTCAGTATCCAAAAGATAAGGGGGGTTTTTGTTCCCCAGGTAAAGGTCGAGTCTCCTCGTCAGGCCTAATGCCACCTTGGCAGTCGCTGAAGACGGTGCAGAAAGGCCCCAGTCAGAAACGGGATCAAAAACATTCAAGAGACCGTGTCCCCTCTAGAAATTCGGACAAGCTGATCAGATCAACGCTCTGTACGAATGGTGGAGCTGACAAAGTCACTTGCAGGATCTTCCGGGTCACTCACAGATCGCCCCCCACACAGCTTCACAGATCACTTAACAGATCTTTCGGAGATTCTCCACCAATGACTCATAAATCACTCAAAAGGTCACCACAGTCAACACGGTCATAGATCAACAACATCTACTTGGTCTGGAATAGCAATCAATCACTACTGCCAACCGTGACAGATTAGAATCTGCTTTTCATGGCAAGTAACCGTATCAGCGATGGGACAAACGCATGAAGGCAAAAATGCCCCAGCAAAAGAAAAAAAAAGTTCCATGCTGGCTTACAGTGTACTTTCCTATTACATCCCAAATGAACAGCACACACCATGCCCTGTAATACACTTCCACACATCACAGCTTTAGCAGCTCCTGAGCAGGGAGACTGAACCCTCTCCTCTCAGTGACTAACCAAGCCTCCCTCATCCAAACAGCAGACATCTTGAAATCCTTATAATACTCCAACAACCTGGAGAGAAAACAAAAAGATCCTAATCTAATATCCACTGGGATCTCATTCCAGTCTCTCTCAATGAGGCCAAGAGCACACGCGCACGCACACACACACACACACACACACACACACACACACACACACACACACACACACACACACACATACACATACACATACACATACACACACACACACACACACACACACGTGCCCGTGCCCGTGCACACACACACACACACACACACACACACACACACACGTGCCCGTGCCCGTGCACACACACACACACACACACACACACACACACACACACACACACACATACACATACACATACACATACACACACACACACACACACACACACGTGCCCGTGCACACACACACACACACACACACACACACACACACACGTACGCACACATAAAATACCCTCCTGCATATTATACTACATACATAATGTGAGAGGAGTACAAAGGGCTAGAGAGCTTGGTGCTGAGGGTGACACAGCCCAGACTGGACATAACAAACAGACCCCACCCCCAGGGGCTGGCCTCCCGAAATGCAGAGTCGCTGGCTCTTGCCTCAACATTCCTCAGACTCCCCCCACCCCCCTCCTCTACTCCCCCCCCCCCCCCCCCCCCCCCCCCCCAACCATCAAAGAGCCAATTCACTGCCTCGCGCCGCTACCAAAAAACCGGCCAGGTTTTTTAAAACAGGATGCTTGGCCGAGGCCTCTTTTCCCCTCAAATAAACAATCCGCAAAACCTGATTTTCTGAGGCAGGGTGGAAGTACTCGAGTCACATTATTTCCACATCCTGCATCCTGGAGCGGCCGGGTCCCCTCTGGGAGTGCGGCCGGGCAAGCGAACGGCGGGCTGCGGTGGAAACTGCCGGCCGCGTGCCAGCCAGCCTTGAGAGATACGGCCAGGCAGAAGATACCGGAGGGGGTGGGGGGAGTGGGAGGGGGGGGTTGGACAGCCACCACTGATACACTTATCAATCCCTCATATTTCATAACGTTCTGTGTTATTAAATAAAATGGCCCTGACTGAGCTGCTGCAGCAACAGATATGAGAGCCCTGTATCACAGGGGCCTGGGGTTGGTTGTCTTGGTAATCATTCTGTCAGAAAAAAAAAAATCTGAATGAATATAAAAGCAAAGGAAAAAAATTCACAATTTCAATCTGAGCACTTTTGGACCACAGAGTGCAACTTTATCTGTCAAAATCAAGACTGCAATTGCATGCTGGTTACACCTGTCCAGGATACATCTGCTCAAGCTAACTGATGCACGATTAATAATCACATGTTTTGATTGCACAGCTACCTGTTCCATGCCCATAACAGTTTCTTTTGTATATCATGACAGTGAGCTGTAGCCTCGTCTGGGGATGATATGATGTAAGCAGGGTCCGGTGCAGTGCGTGCATTAGATAGCTATCTCTCGTCCTCTTTAAAGGCAATGGAAAGGCACTGGAATGCCCTTGGCGTGAAACTGTGTGTGTAATTCGGAACACAAACACTCGGTTGGATGTGAAAACAAATATGAGTTTTCAATGAGTTTTAACAAAAGAAGGTCTATTAATATCCACCAAAGTTCAGGGCGCCATTGCCCTGGGGGCAAGCTAAAAACCAAAGGGGGGGGGGGGGGGGGGGACACACTGCTCGCCATCACCATAGATTCCCACTGTTCATCGAAAAGCTTGTTAAAACTCGGATGAACAATGCTGGATAGATGGATTGGATATATACTCAGGATATTGTGGGTTAGGTACCTTGCCCAGGGGTACAGCAGCAGTGCCCTAGTGAGGAATCGAACCAGCATCCTTTCAGTTATGAGCCCTGCCCCTTACCACTACGCTACACTTCCTCCCACTGCAGTCCTGACTTTGTCCCCTTTACAGCTCTGGGGCAGAACAGAAATTCTTTAGTTTCGAACGCAGCAACAGGCTCTGGTCAATAACCCATCACAACTCTGACACACATCATATGATATGATATGACAACGGGGACGCCACAGAGACTGCGGCTGGTTCACCCCGATAGCGCAGGCAGGGTGATGTCGTTGTATTCGGTGTACCTGCCTGGGCCTTTCCCTTGGAGGGAAGCTGGAACTGAACTTTTGAGTCCGAGCCATAACCTCAACCTCGCCGTTTGCCGACCTTGAATCTTTCCATGACATACTTCCAACTTTCCCGCTTTCTCACAACGCTGAAGTACAGAGGAATAAAACAGAATAATAATTCAACATGGCAGTTCATGACACATTTGAGGACATGTGGCTTTTAAGATAAAACGAACGCTGGATTACTGGATTACTACAACCATATGGTTCGGACACTCCAACCAATGACCTAGCGTCCAACAAAGCAATGTATATTTATGTAAGTGTATGTACATAAAGACAAAAATACAAACACACACACACACACATAAATATGTATATAATATATACATACATATAACTCTTTATCTCCTCCTGCATCCTGTTGACAATTAGGTTGATGAAGAATGCAAAACCACTGATTCCTTTGTTTACAAGCCAAATGGAAAGAATGCATTTTTCGAACAAATTGGATTTATACGGAGGCAAAAAAAAGGCAGGTTATTACCATCCAGCAAATGGAAACCAGACCTGCAGGCTTTTTCCTGCTGCTATACGAAGCACTGAGAGTTTGGGGGGGGGGGGGCGGGTTACCACTGCTTATAGAGAGAGGGAGAGAGGGGGACAGAGGCAAGAAGAAAAGAGTGAGGGAGAACATTTCAAAGACAGAAAGTGCTTTAAAGCCAAAAGAACGCCATCCTGGTGATTTCTTGGAAATGCTGCAGAGGCTTCAAACTTCTTGCAACATTGTTTCGTCAACTAATCCTCATGAAATTCCAACCAAAAGTCTGGTTAAAGCATAAAGCTCAGGTCGTGTCTAGAGTGGGACCGCTGCACTCTACTGACAGCCTACACACTTCCTGCCTTTGATACAATACATGGCAGCCTCTGGAGTCACACAGCAGCACATCTTAATTTTAATAAGCAAATTCTTCTGTGATTTTTTTGTTTACTAAAAAAAAAAAAAAAAAGAGCAGCACATCCTTACTGATAAGGGCTGTAGTGTGCGGCAGGGGTTGAGATGACCTGACCCACGACCTTTGACCCACGCACCTTCCTGCAGGAGATCGTGTCCTTCCACGGTTTCTCCCCCCCTCAGCTCACGACAACCCCTTTGTTTGACAAAGCAATCAACCCTTCCACCATGCAACACCCAGGCAAGACTAACAACGCAAGGTCAGAGAGCAGTGCGTATCGACACAGAGAGAAGTGAGGTACATAAGCCTGTGTGACAATACTACCAAACAACCGTTGTGTTTAATTGCTTTTTTCTACACTTACAATATTTTGACAAGATCAAATAATGAACATCTGGATTAATGACTAATTTCTTTCCCGGGTTTTCCAGGCTTTCACAGCCTGGCATTCATGCTGCACTTCCCAACACAGGGACACAGAGACTGACCCCACACAGCACCACCCTGCGCTGTGCCCCTGCGCCTCTCCAGCAAAGAACCCCTTTTCCCCTTTTGTTAATGTCTTTTAATTAAATGAATGCCTTGGATGAAAAGAGGATTTTGTTGGTTAAATATTTCTTTTAATCTTTAAAAAAGCAGACATTTTTTTTTTAAAAATGTCTTTAAAACGGCGCCCTTGTCTGTGCGGCTGACAAAGGGGCGAGTGTCCGCAGCGGAAGCCCTCAGAGCATCCCTCGCCCGTCGATCTTATCTCCGCGCCTTCGCTCATGCACCAGCTCTAAGGAAAAAAAAATAAATAAATTCCTTGCCGGGCCCCGAGACGCATTAGCTTTCTCTCCCATGAATGGGATTGACCTTAAGAACAAACAACAAAGTGACAAGTCCCAAATGTATGCGCGGCAAAGCGGAGACAGGCTCCTTGTAAAATCCCGAGGGCTTTCCGAGAGCCAACGCTGACGCCGGTCGAACCGGACCCACGCTGAGAGGGAGAGGGGTGGCGGGGGGAGAGGGAGGAATGGGAGAGGACGGAAGAAGTGCAGAATTAGCATGTGGAGGGATAACGGCAGGGCTGACTTTCTTTGGCTAAAGTGCTGAACGTGAATGAACGTGTATCAACAACAGAGAGGGGGAATGCACAAGCCCTCTGTATTACTGTTCAGAATTAGGACCGGAAACATAATGCATTTCAAATATCATTAACTGTCTGTGGAATGCTACAGTTAACACTTAACTACCAGGATGCAAATGAACAGGTCACAAGTCATTCCTTTCATCGGGTTTAGAAATTAAAATTTGACAAAAGTAGCTATACAGCAAGCTGTAGGTTTTTTGAATTTTTATGAGTTTCCCTTTGCAGTTTCTCAAAAAAAAAAAAAAAAAAAACTCCAGCTGCCAGTTACGTGCTGAGAGAGAGGCATGCAGATTATGAAATGTTAAAGTTATGCTGGTATGTAACTGCAATGTATGGCCCTCTCCCTACTGTGCCATCACATAAGGTAAAGATGTGCTAAAGAAATGGACATTTTAACGCCTGAACAAACCCCTAAAGCAAGAAAGAGGAGAGCAGGAGACCCCAGAGGTCTGAATATCAGCACCGGGCACTAAATCGAGAATCAACTTGCCACTGCCATGTCTGACCAGTATATGAGGCTCCAAAACCCCTGTCATAGACACCAAAGTGCTACCCTTTTAAATCCACTCTAAATCCACCCTAGTTAACATTCTGCTCTGCATTAAGATCTTACTGTGATTTGTGACATTTATTTCATGTATATGTCATATTCTACTCTGTACTGAGAAGTGCTTTGTCATTGATTAAGTGTTTCCATAATCAACAAACTGTCTCATGCTCACAGGTCTGACACTGTTGTCTGGGTCCCACCACTACTTGTAGTCCGTTCAAGGTTCCTCATTCAGGTGTTCGGTCTGCAAACTCTACACTGCAAAGACAGTCAAGAGTCTCTCAGAGGCTTTGTCACAGAATCAAAGAACCAACCAAAAAACTCATAGTGTTTCCAAACCCACACCCACACACACACACACACACACACACACACACACACACACACACACACAGAGTTACAAAGCTCAGCCTCTCCCACTCCCTCGGTCATACAGGAAGCAATGAGATCCACTTCAGAGTGCAATATCCACATCTCCAATGGGCCGCGTCACGGCAGCAAGGAAACAGGTGTGCAGCCAGCCGTGTGCAGCCGACACACGCAGTCACAGTCACACAGACACACATGCACGCACACACATGCCCACATGCACAGACTCACACAGACACAAACACATCCAACACATGCCACTCACTATGACACAAGCATACACATGAGCGTACGCGCGCGCACACACACACACACACACAAAGATACACACACACTTCTACTGAGAGGACAGACACACACAGTCACATCTACACACTGATAATACAGCAAGTCATCTGTTTTGCGACGGTACTGGGAGATGGAAGAGACAGGCTTTTGATGGATTTTGCTGGAGATTACAGTAATTTGAAGAATCTGTGGTGTGTTGGGACGATCTTAGGGGGACTGGGATGTTCAGCTCATTGATCACTGAAGAGAAATGAAGAGAAAGATCTGCTGCTCTGCTCCGGTCGTGCCAGTGAACAGCCAGGTCACCAGGCACTGCTGCAAATCCCATAATCTTCTCCGCTCTGTTCAGAAAGCAGTGTTTCTTCCCTCTACCTGGTTTCAGAAAGCACTTCCACATAAAGGCTTCTTACATTTTCTCAGTATTCTGATGATGAACAAGATCTTCTGTGAACTTTTTTTTTTTTCTGCGAGAGGAACTGTACCTAAAACAAAGTCCCGCTGGTTCCTTCGAGGAGCATAAAAAGGGTAATCCGCTAAACTAAGCAGTTCAAATGTGTTCATCAGCCATTGTTTGACAGAAAGGAGGAATGTTCAGATAGGGGTATTACTGTAGCCCAGGGCTGCTATCTACTGCTGCACATTTGGCTAACCCCCACATGCCCCCTAGCCTTGCTTTTAAGAGCTTAACTAGTTCCTGCTTGGGGAGGTGGGGGCGGTAGTGGAGGACCACACATATAACTGCTGTTAAATTGATCTTCTCTTTCCAAACACTTGATGGGGGGGGGGGACCTCCCTTGTGTGGTTCTGCACTTCTGCACTTCAGGCTAAATAAGATAATCAGCCCAACAGCATTACCCAGATTGCAGGCAAACAAGACAGTCTGCATGGGAATGTGCTCTCTGTGACGAGACGACAGCCCAGTGACCGCTGTGTCCCACGCACTGGGGCACAGAGGAGTCAGGACTTATTTACACAAAGCCCAGGATAACCTGGATAAAAAGTCAGCCTTTCTATGCAACAAGTTTATCTATTAATTTTTTTGTTTGTTTGTTTGTTTTGTTTTTGTTTTTAATTTATTAAACCAAGGAGTGGGGTTCACTTCTGTATTTCAAAACGGAAAGGTTACAGTGGAAACTGACCTCATGCCAGTTCAGTTCAGCTATGACGCCCAACAAATGTAGACGTTACATTACTGGCATTGAGTAGACGCTCTTACCCAGAGAGATTTGCATAGGTGACGATTTTTAAACAGTATCCATTTATACGGCTGGATATTTACTGAGGCAACTCTGGGTCAAGTACCTGGTCCAAAGTAGAGCAACACTGCCCCAGCAGGAAATCACACAAGCAACCTTTCAGTTACAAGCCCTGCTCCTTACCACTATACTACACTGCTGCCTAGACCACACAATGACTTTGTGACTTTCATTTCAGATACAATGAAAGGTGAGCCACTGTGGGACTTTGACATCTTCCTCCACAAAGGGCAAAAAGAGCCTAACATGATGGTTTGTGATGTAGTTACACGCCAGCAGAAAATCTGCACATGCTCAGGGCCCCTAGATGAGAGGACACTGCATGCTTTTCCTGAACGCTCTCCGAGAAACTGCGATGCGTCTCTCCATCTCACTCTTACATCCTGTTGCCCCGTGCCTCAAGGTGTGCCGTTTGCAATAAGCGCACGGACAGCACACATGCTAGTGGAAGGGAGAAGGACCGTGCAGAAACATCCGAAAGCCGTCACTCCAGCGGGTCTCCAGCGGATTCAGGCCTGTAAATGACATCCACCCTCCCTTGCACCCCCGGACCTGGGACCCTGTACCCCCTTCATTTACGGAAGGCTGTGTTTCCTCTCAACGCAAAACACAACTTCAATCTGGACAGTTTATGAATACGGTTCCAATTTCATAAAAGGGGGGTGATTTTTTTTTCTGCAGCCCCATTCACAGAGGCAACAGTTTCCATCAGGTCCTCCCCCTTTCAGCGCCTGGGTGGAGGCTAGCCGGGTGGAGAGATTTGAGGGCCGGGGGTGTGGTGGGGTGGGTTCTGGGGATCTTATTACGGGTTGATCCCACTCAAATATTTTTTTGAAAGAAAAACAGGGAAGGAAAAGCAAGCTCTGTGGTTGAGGTGCTCTCTCCATCCCTCACAAAGAAACCTTTATCGCCAAGGGCTTGTAGACATCTCTAATGGTCTTTAATCAGAGGCGGTGAAGACCAACATAAAAATAAAAACGTATTAAGTGCAAACTTTGCGCATTTATCCAAACACGCTGAAAGGTAGCCGATGAAGCTCAGTGCTGAGGGAATCCGATTAGCTGCTTGGCTCTGTGCGTCTTGTTAATCCTTTCTGTACTGGACAGAGGAGCGCAGTGCCAGACACAGGTCCATTAGGGGAGTTCACAGACAGTTTATTCAAGCGCTCGAACAATCAACATAATACCATACATAATGTATTTAATACCATCCATAACAATAAATCCAGTGTGCCTCGAAGATACTTCCATATTTGAGAAAACAGTATTGATTGCGACCTGAAAACTAGCACGGTCCTGTTGTCCTTTTTCAAGTGGAACCCTGCTTTCTCTCTGGGCCACCAGACAACGTGCCTCAAAACCTATGCATCCCATTCGCACTTCAAGCGGGCAGCTTGACTTCTGGTCCTTCAGGGCCATGCTGGGGGAACTCTGCCTCAGCATTCTGTACGGGCAGGTCCAGCTCTGACCTTTAACCTGCGCAGAGAGCTTCCCTGTCCCAAAGACCCTGCTTTGTGTTGCTGTGTGGGTGTCACACTGGGCACGGCACTGTGTCCTACCCGCTAAGGTCCTGAGCACGTTTCCCTTACGGTCCTCTCAGATCAGAGGACTGATTGCCAGAAGGACAGATAAGGAGGGAGAGTCATGCTTGGAAGGCATGACTCACTGGCCTCCTTGACTCCTTGAGTCAGACGCCTGCACACTGCACACTGAAAATGGCACGCACGCACTGAGCACAAGGGCACTGAGGAGAACTTCCTGTTGTTTAAACAGTGACTCTACCTGACCTTTCTGACCTCAGCGGTGATTGTCTGTGAATGGCGGTCCGTTGGATCTTGGCACGAGCGCATGGCACAGAGGCTTAACTCCTCGACGGAGCTCGGCAATGACCTCATGCGTGTTAACACTTATCTTTCACCAACAACACTTTTCTTCTCATGTTGTAAGACTAACTGTACCTACTGTATCAGGGCAGCCCAGAAGAACAATACTGATGTAAACCGGGATCATGACTCCAGGCAAACACTCCGCAATGTCACTGAGGTATGACTGGTGTCAAAGCTTAAATATACCTGGCATAGTGGGCTACCAGGGCATCCCAGTTCCAGCGAGGGAACTGCCCCTGAGGGCCATGTTTGGGGTGGGGGGGAAAACACTCACCTGAGAAGACCCCCGGTGTGGCATTAGGGGAGCTGGAGGCCTCAGTTTCAGTGTAAGACAACGTTGAATCTGACAGATCTGTGGAGAAGAAAACAGGAAGGGAATCAGTGTCAGGACTTTCAATAATCACCAAACACTTCACAGATGGTAACTGCCCCACACTGAACCATGTGCTGTGCCAGGCTCTGACACCTGTGTTCTCATAGATTATGGTTTTCATTCAAATTGAAATGCACCTATAACACTAAACACAGGCGTTAAGCACTTAATATCAGTTGATTAATACATTTAGCACAGTTCAGCAGGATAGCCAGGCTGAGGTCCCTCTACTGCCTACTCCATGACCCCAGTGATTACAACACACAAAAATATAACGCAACCCTGTTGAACATGCCCATATAGCATTCCTACAAGAACATGTGATGATTTTGAGAGATCTACATGACACAAAGTCATGATAAACACATGCATCAAATTCATGAGGGCAGCCACCTCACCGATTTTCAGTGAAAGCTGATGAGTGGAACCCAGTAATGGCCCATTATGTGAAAATGAGGAAGTATTTTGACTTTGTCAAGTCACGTCTTGCCGAATGTTTCATCATTTCCTATGATCCCCACTCTCAGCAATTCACACCATGACCGACCTTCAGCACCAACAGGTAACTTTCCACTAGAGAAGCATTCCGCTAAAGTCAATGGCATTTCCTGAACCACCCTCACTATTATTCTGTGATCTTTTCTCTTCTGCCTAATTGCCCAGCCAGGGGTAATTTCTGTCTTGTTGCTCAATGACTGGTAGGAATCCATCAGTAACCTCGCAAACCAACCCCATGTACCCCCAAATCAGATAAGTTAGAAAATTCTGGTGTCAAGGCACAATTTGGCAGTCACAGCTGTAATAAATAAACTGTTACAAGCAAAGCTTTTGATTAAGAGACATGCCGCGCCCTGACAGTCATAACACCACAACAGGTCTCATCCATCCCCAGAGGACCCAGCCTTGGGTCTGTCTGACGGGCTGATAAACTACTGCTGACCCAACACTGTTCTTCAGTTTTGCTATGCCCGTAAGGGCCTCCTCAGAAACAATGCTTAACACTCAACGCCGCCAGCTTGCCTTTCCCTCCGTTAAGTGTTGAGACCGAGTATGAGGACAGTGCTGAGAAAGACTGCGGCTGCACTGTTGACTTACCCAGTGGCTTGAGCTCTTCAGTGGGGGAAAGCCTTGAGTACGGGGGTGGGGGTGACTCTGGAACACAAAACATCCACGTTAGGGGTTCGCCGGGACCACAGCGTCCCTCCGCACCATTCCTTTCTGCTAAGGCAGTTGCTGCATTACCTTGGAGCAGAAGTCTTCCGCCCACTCCCAACAAATAAAAAGTATCAATCTCACTTTTGAATATAGTGCTCACGTAAAAGACTGGCAGCGATTTAATTGGAGATATAAGTGGCTACAGTCTGGAGACTAACACAACCATCAGAAAACCACAACCCCCGGCCCTAACACATCAACATACAGTAATCTCCCACCTGTGGGATGCGTGCACAGCGGAAAGAGTGTGTTGGGGTCTCTGGAGCGCAGGGGATCTGGTTTGGGACCTGTCCATAGGCATAGTGTGCCCGGGCCGTGAGCAAAGGTCGAGCCTTTTAGTAAATAACTTTGCAGTTCAATTCCGCACATAAATATGAGGGGAAATGTTAATGTAGTGAGGAGTCAGATGTTTTCAGCATTTCAATAACCTTGTGATTTAAAAAGTACTGACACTGCTAAACATTTTAGCACAGTAAATCTGTATATGAATGTATGTATCAAAATATAATGAGTGAGGTATAGAACACGAAAGTACACCTGTGAAGCATAGGTACTAGAATCACAAAGATATGCTCAAAATGGAAATATTAAACTGAGACACGCAGTCTTACTACCACTTCAAATTATCCCTGTATTTTCAACATATGTCCTTTAACTTCGACCTACAAATAAATGTCACTTTTCTCCTCACAAATAGTATCGCTAGTTCAGAGCAACCACTACAATGAATGAAGTTTTGCTCTGCACATATAATGCCATTTCAACAAATTGTGAATGCTTTGATTTGTAAATTATCACAATATTAATGAAAAACAGAGTACATAGTCTTTTTTTGCACAAGCATTCTGACTATCATAAAGTAAGTTTAGAGCAACTGAATCCTCATCTATCCACCCAACTCTTTTTTTTTTTTTTTACAATGCAATAGATTATAACACCAAGCCTATTTTATCATCTGCTAAGCAAAGTAAATGGCCTCATTTGTTTCTACCTTTTGAGACTCAAAATTAGGTTATGGAGAACAGACCTATTATGCAAAACAATGCCAGCTGTAGATGATGGGGTTTTACATGTTAAGTATGTTACACAATACATCGTTTTATCATAATTTATTGCTGTTGATTCTGATTATGTTTCCTGTAATACATCCCATAGGTGTTTTTGAATATGATTTTTCTTTCTTTCTTAACTTTCAATAAATGGAGCATTCTCAAAAACACCTCTAGGAGTTATTTTTTGTTTGCTGACCAGGATGAGGAAATAGCATTCAGTGAAAAGGCAAACACTGAAAACATACATCATGTATAGCAAGACAATTGCATGAATAACAATATAGTGAATCGTATATGACCTTTGATATACACTTCCTATCGAGTTCATTGTTTGGAAACAGAGCTTTGTTCTGCCGCAAATGACTCCACCAAACACGGTGGTTATTTCGCTTCAGCCACCTTAACATATCAAGCCGTTGATATGAACACTTTATTATCAGGGTTTATAAGTATTCAGAAAATATGTGTAACATGTTACTTAAACGTTTCTGTATGTACACAAAGATACACAAAGATACTTTTCCCCCGTCCTTAGGGTCCAGAATCATATGCTTAAAAGATTATAAGTGAATCAACTCACAAGTTTGAAAATGAGGAGAGAAAACTTTCAAAGCACGCAGTAACCTCGCCAAAAGGAAAAGAGGAAAAAGAAAAACAGAATAGCAGCGGGTTCTTTAAGAGTGGCGGCAGTAATTGCCAGGATCCTAACTCAGTCACTCAGATACACAGCTAGTCAGTCTGGCGCCAGTATTATGCAAACTGTATATTATCACCCCTCCTTCACCTAAATAGCACGAGGGGACCTCCTTAGGAAAAAGGGCTTTTAAAGCGCAACTTGAAACTGATCTCATTTCAAAGGCATAATGCCTGCCCAAATAAAAGAAGAAGAAAAAAAGGTTTTTGTCTATCTAAATCCCTGTTCTCTTCGCCTAGCCGAGCACTGTCTTTTGTTTGGTTTTGTTTTCAGACTGTAGTTTTAACTCCGATGTACTTGTCAAGATTTAGCGATCAGAAAAATAAAGTGGCTAGCGCGTCTGCCTGTTACATTTAAATATTAAAGTGTTTGAGCGCGTGCGCGTGTGTTTACTGAATGGGGGTCGGCTGAATATTGAATCGAAGGGTGTCCTGGAAAAACGAGATGACCTATATAAAGTTTTTAAAAAATGGGTTTAAGAATTGTTCTGTAATAGAAAGAGGTGTTCGGTAATAGAAAGCAAACTCAGTCTCGTGGTGAATGACATGTACGCATGTACGATTTTATAACAGGATTTTTATTCATTAGTATTAACACTTCTACAACTACAAATTTTCCAAACCCACTCCACCTTTAAGATGGTTTTAAGGTCTAAAAGCTAAAGCAGTTTATAAACACTGGATTTTCACCCGCCCTGCAAACGAGGACTGAGCAGTAACGTTTCACAAGCTCTGTAGAAAACTAAGATCAGTTCAAATCTGAAATATAAGGTAAATACTACTTTTATCTGGACGTGCACGAGGGCGTGGATCGTGCTTATGTGTAGAAGGCTTTCTTTGGGGTTGCCCTACCCTCGCAACAGGAGACATCGAGGAAACGCGTGTGAAAATGAGGAACTAAGTACCTTTCTGTCCACCCATATACATTTTTTCGCTCCTTCTTTGGATTTTAAACTTTTTTTCATTACAGCACATTTGTAGTTTACTTCAGGCATTGGGTCTGAGTCAAGGAACATCTCTTTCTTCAACAAAACGATCAACCTTCAATGACTGCTGATCTCCTTGTACATCAAGTCTATACGATTGCTTAAATCTATATATACGTCATTTATGCAAGACAGAATAATAGCAGTTAATAACAAGCATTTTCTGGCCTAATCAACTTTCTTTTGAATACGGATGTAAATGGAATTGTGTAGGTTTCTGCTTTACTTTTTCTGCCCCGTTAATATCGGTGTGTAATGCTTTCTACTGTTGAACAATAACCAGTAAGTTCAAAACAAACAACCGAGCTGCAACAGTTTCCCACATGTTTCCACTATCAGTGCTGAAATTGTGAAATCCAAGTCTTTGATGTGCATGTCACAGCCAACTAGCTCCTGTGAACGCGGATGTTACGGGAGGATCAAACCACCCTCCCAGAGCAAGGAGAGAGAAACACTAAAGCTCGCATCTTCACACGCGATTTCACACGTGGCTCCCGGGGTTAGCGGGGCAAAACGGCCCAGCATCACATACGCAACAGAGCCGGTTGTAGTCACCGAAGGCACCAATGCACATGCATTGTTTGAAACCATCCGAGAGTGCTAGGGTACACATCTGTAAACGTTAAGACATGTTAGACATCTGAGTTATGCGCAGTTAGTTTGAGAGTTTGCCTGTAGCTTACTTTACACTTAAATAGTATACTAGCCCATGTATTAATGGCGCATCACATAAAATGTTTGTTTTCGATGGGAGTTTGCAATAGTTAGAAATGGGACAACTAAAACAGTACGATTTCTATAGTAAGAAGCAGGGCCTATGTGCCTCTGTGCATCTTTTATCTAACGTTAGCTACAAGGCGAAGCTTTAAGGACACTATCGCCATATTAATGCACAGTGCATAGAAATGCATTGTGATCATATTAGCACATTAACTAAGACGTTCATACCGCTCCGTGTTATTAACGTCTTCTATCACCTACATTTGAACTCAGGTCTGATCAGCATATCCAAATAAAAAAAGTCAACTCCGGAATTATTATGATGACGCTTGCACAGTCCCACCATGGTCCATTGCTAAAATGTAAATTTAAGATTATTTATCCAAAACCTATATCTTCAGTCCTATGAAGAAGTGGTCGTCATTCTCTGAACGGGTATGTTGTCCGGCCATAGCGTTTACGTACACAAAATGTATCAACACATTAAACATAACGTATGCCTCTTCTTTCTGGAGGTAACCTCAGTTTCTAACAAAACATATTAAGATCACAAACCGTATTAGTGGGTATAGCTGTATTATATTATTCTACCACGAGCCCATATGGTAACGTATTTCGTTATTAAAATATGTTTTTCCCAACATTATGTTGTCAGTGCAGTATGAAAAAAATATTTTTATACTGTCCCCTTTCCAGACTCCCTCACATGCACCTCGCCATACAGATATGGTACTTTTTTCAGTTAAAACTTGCAACCATCCATGTTTAGTGATGCAAGTCTGAATTTCAAAAGGACATGACAAAGTCTGGTACTGTCTCGTAATTCCAAGCAAATTACTATGCGCTGAAAAGAAGTCGCCAGGAAGAAGGGGCCAGGTCAGAAATGCGAAAGCGTGCACCTAGAAAATGTCAAAATGCTTTCCCATATTTAATGAAGATGTGCATATGATTCAATGCGCATAAGACCTGAAGGTTCTACTCCGGACAACTTAACCCTCTTGTTAAAGCACACATTCGCATGAATTGTGATTCTATCAATCACAACATGAAATGCAACAGTAACACTGGAAACAATACAAACAGTACCATTCGTAAGTGAATATAAGCTGCGTTTACTCAAGTTTGTTTTAGCTTGTGAAGTTTCGAAAATCTGCCTGAACATCAAGGGGTGCCTGTAGGTCTGAACAGGTGCTCTTACCTGGCCCACAGAGACGGCTGTAGTGGTAGGGGTTGCAGCATACCACCGGGCCGTCATGAGCCCCGAAGCTCTGGCACTCACAGAGCGGTTTCAGTTGAGCCGTGTGCTGCAGGTCGGACCAGCGGTACAGCTTACAGAGCAGGAGCTGCGGCGGTGCCATATGGCCGCCAAGCCGCAGCTCTGTCCGCGATACCATAACACAATCGCTCGGCATCCCCCCTTTAGACTCCACGGCCTCCAACAACGTATCCAGCGGTTTCTCCTTTAGTCTTTTTAAAAGGGTGTAGGTGGCAGTCTTGAGCTCCTGCTCAACTACCGATCGGGGTTTCACCTCCTGTGCCCCAGGAGAACCGGCGTCCCGGGAACTACGGTTCCTCAGCACAAACTGGCAAGAACCAGGTTCCTTACCCCGAGCCGTCTCTGTGCTTCTGGGTCCGGTGTGGTCCCGGTCTTTGAACAGACAGCATGTCACCGTTTTGCATTCGTCCTGTGCGGATCGGGGGCTTCCCTGATCCAGCACACACATGGCACCCCCATCTTGGTCCAAAATGACCCTTGAGCCGCCGCTGCCGCACTCGGCGGAATTTCTGGTGCACTCTCCCCCGAAGTCCCCCTCAGGCGACCAGCCTCGGGTCACCGGTCTGAGCTCCGTTTTGGGAATCTTTTCTGGGTTATTGCCGCACAGATCGTCCCGACCCCCCTCGCTGGTATTGCTACTTCCATCTCCCCCTTCTCTATCTGGAATCAAACGGCTTCTCCAGAGTCGCCGCACAAGACCTGAGCGTTTCGACCTGAACATACGATAATTTATAAATCTAGATGTGTTTTACTCCTGTTCAGATCTGTGTGGATTCAAATCAGTTTTAAGGCCGCCGTACAACATTAATGGTTTGTATATGCCGTGCAGGGCACGCACAGCCGAATGCTGTATATATGTGGCCAAGCCGCAACATTAGAGTAGGAGCTACACTAGTATGTTGCATTAAAAAAGGAGAAGAGAAACAAAAATATACTGTTACATAGAAATCAAAATGCATTCACTTCAGCTTGAATCCTTAGCTGGAGAACATGGAACACTGTAAATGCTTCGGTTCTTATAAGGCAACTGCATTGAAAGCACTTGCAAGAATCCCGAAGTAATGCCGTGCTATTCTATTCCCATGGTTGTAGAAACTACATTAACGTAGTACTATCCCAAGGAAACACTGCGACAGAAAACGATCGGCTTGCTCTCTTGCTGTGTTTTTGGACTTTGAAACACCCTCGGCTCTTTTTCTCTTTAAAGCGGCACTCGGCACATGAATGAAGCAGCTCCGCTGCGAATTAATCCCAAGAAAAGCCTTTCAGAACTCGCGGTCCCAGTGGTTTTTCCGCGACATTAAAGTACTCGTTTACAATCCCGAAATATCCATATATTCAGATGATTGGTGATGAACAATCCTTAAAGGCTCCGACGTGCCCCTGGCTCCGTGTTCAGATCTGGTCAAACAGCACCCCAGATTTCTTTCTTTCTCCGTTTCTGTCTTTTTTCAGTTTCTGAAGCACACACATACACACACACGCGCACGCACACACACACACGGGGCCCCCGAGGAAAGCTATGGAGCCATTGGCTGATTCCCATCATGTGCTAGTCTAGACACTTTGGCGGCTGTGAGCTGCACTGATTGTTGCGCAAACAAGGTTTCAAGTTTCTTAACTCTTAAAGGCATAACATCCACCTCTTCCCCGTTTAAGACCGTTCTCCATAATGGCAATATGCAGAGGGCATCTCCGCTCTCAGACAAACAGGCGACAAACAAATAACGTTTTCAACAAAAGATTTTGCTCGGAAAGCCCGTTATTATTGCTGACGTTCATAATTTCCCGATTATTTTACATGACGTTTCATATTTGATTTTGTGACAGTGGCTGAATCGTGCTGTGACAGAATTGCACGGACATCATGTGCACACCCCCCCTCCGGCTTTGCAATTGTGCCACGGGGAGCACGTTACCTGCACACAAGGAATTTTCACTGGAGCGGGAAGCCCACAAAATTCCATCATATGACCTCATGACGCACTGGGCCCCTCATTTGTGTGCGAATTCCAGCCACAAGCATCAAACTGGAAGTTTGAATACCTTCACAGTTCCTCTCCAATACTCGGATGGCCAGAGTTTTATGTATTTACTTTGTGGTTTTATTTGTCTGATTACTGCTGCAAGACGTTATTGGTTAAGTATCAAGAAATACACACACACACACACATATATATATACATAAAATTGAAGCCGCACAGTACCACACATGATCAGCTTGTGTGCCAGGACACTTATTGACGTAGAACGCACAACTTTCGGCTGCAGTTTTAATACGTGGTAATCAACATATTGATGTATGAAGGAAGGCTGAGAGAATAACGGATTTTTGCCACTGAATGAGTTCCATCCAGTCTAAATTAGTGTTCATTGTCACTTAAACCCAGCAATGTCGTACAATGGCCTGCATTCTTAACCCACTTGTGCATAACAGTTGTTTGGAAGTGGGGGAAATCCAGGTGTATGTCTCCAGAGATTTGTCTTTATTCCAACGCTTGTCATATTCTCCAAGTTTGCTTGAGCCTTTTAATTTATACAGTTCCGGTTTCAGAATCAGCGCTTCAAAATGATGGGCGCAAGTATTTGTATTTTTTTCCACTACAGGAGTGTTTTACTGTCGTCATTGTAACTGTATCTGGCTAGGGGTAAACACAAAATAGTTGCAAACATAATATAATATCAACTATACTACAGTAGTAGTAATATAACATCAACAGCAATAATAATAACAATACCAATAACGAATATAATACTAGCGCATGTATTATTATTATTATTATTATTATTATTATTGTTATTATTATTATTATTATTATTATTATTATTACCGGTTCAGCCCTTGAAGAGTTAACGCGCTTTCAAGTGGAGTCAGTCAGGCGCGGCCACACCCCCCGATGTATTAACTTGCTCAGAGTAGCAAAAGTTCAGGAATGAGGAACGCCGATTGGCTCTCATCTCTTCTCGTCTTGCCCCCCTGAGACAAGGATTGGTCCAAAAAGGAAAATAGACGCGCCCACTACGGGTTTGTGATTGACAGTGAATGAAAGAAATTCCCCTATCCCCAGGACGTTGACGACAATAAGCGTGCATTGCTTCAAGCTTTGAATCACCGAAGCCAAATTTAAGCACGGTATGGACGGAACAGTCAGAATTTAAAAGCGCGATTATCTGACTACCACGTTACGGTAAGGTTATGTGAAAGAACGTTGTCGAAGAACCGAGAAGCGATAACCTTCAGTTCTTAAAATAATATGATGAGGATTACTGATGTTTGACAGCTGGCAGGTACCAACATGAGTTTTGGTTGTAATGTTGGTCATGTAAATACCTAGAAAAATGCCTGCGTGGTATTGTTCACTTCTCTTTCTTTCTGGGTCTCCTGCAATCCCTGATGTGAATTTCCCTGTTTTTATCTAAACTGAGCTTGAATATATTCACAAGATTTTTCTTTTTCACTGGGGCAGAGGAGGAGATGTACAGAGTATTTTCGTTCAGGAGGATTCGGTGTCAGTCAGGGGTTGACAGTGTCATCACTCTGCTCCCCCATTGCGGTGATCAGAACTGACCCCTATCCCCCACCCCCAATCCACCCCCCACCCACCCCCTCCACCCCTCACCCCCTAACCTCACCCACCCCAGCCGCTGCAGTCCTGTCTCACATAGGTGTTGCGGTGTAAGGGTCCCAGGTGAGAGGTCTACCTTGCAGACGGATAATAGCAGGAACTCCCCCCTCAATGACAGGTGAATCCCCGGGCTGCACAGCAGGACCGGCCCCCCATTCTGTGGTAGCCCCCAGGCAGAGCTCTGGGGCTGCAGTCTCCAGGGAGTGCGTGCTGTTTTTAATGCCCAGCGTGGCTCGGTCTTGCGCCGAGCACGCCAGGGTCAGATTAACACTGCAGCGGGAGGGCAATAATGGTTAGAATCGCGACTAAAAATAATTAACCTTGAATGCGTTTGGGTGCGAGGGAAGCATTTTTGCTTTGTGGGCTTCAGAGCTAAGAGCAGCCAGCACCCCTCCCCACAATCCCCCACCCCCCCCCTCCACCCCCCCTTCCCCCATGGAGGAGTCATGAAGACTGTATACAGCGTGCCAGTCTGCGTACAGGAGTCAGATTTCTTTAACAGGGTCAGGGGGGTCATGAAGGCTGGACACAGAGGGCTTCTTGCCTGCACTGCGTTGTGGGCACCTGTTCCCGAATGCGTTCTCCTTTGTAACTCAATCACACGTCGGACAGGGAAACGAAAACTGTTATTGCAAACCGCGCTTGATTTTCAGTCATTCCCACACACACATCGCCGTTTAAAGCAGGGGAAAAATAACAGCTATGATGGGCTGGTAAACTGACAGCCAGAAACAACAGGAGTCATAACACTTGGCAGTGCAATGCAAGCACCATCCACTGAATCTTGTTTTCCTCAAAGTTTGGACCAGTGACAACTTATATTTGGTTACACAGGTCTTCTTTGGATCTAATGGATTCTCACTAACACTGTGTGCGGATGCATACCTTGTTTAGCCAGCCACGTCGGAAATATTATTCAGAGGCTCAGAGTAAATATGGAAACAACACACACACACACACACACACACACACACACACACACACACACACACACACACACACAAAAAAAAAATCACTCAATCTTAAATTAAAACAAAGAAAATCTATTTAAGGCTGTTAAAAAAATTAATAAGGCCAGTAGCGATGTGACAGAACACTATTGGTAACAAAGTACCTCCCTGAGAGGCCCTTAGCAGCCGTAATTCAAGGGATTGGAGGACTGTGAGCAAACGAACGGACAGCACTGTGCATGTCTCCCCTAAGTCTGGTATTGAAATAGCCAAGAGCACTTCATTCCTACACTGAAGTTGGCAGCTATGGCAAAATGTGTTTGCTTTTTTTTTTTTGCCTGCGTAGAAATGAGAGAGAAAAAAAAAAGAATGATCAGGAAGGCAGCGGCAAAGCTTATCGTGTTGTACGATCTCAGCAGCGGCTAGCCTTATTTATTTATGGAACGTATTTCGCTGAATGACAAGGAGGCGATTCTCTGAACCAAAATATTCCTGCATTGTTTTATTAGGGCACATGCTTCGGCGTTGGAAAGTGAGCGGAGACAGAATGCGAAGTCGTTACACGCTAAAAAGGAGAAGGATTTGAACTGTTGTGCCACCCTGTGCTTGATACATGGCAGCAGAAAAAGCAATGCTAAAATGCAGCGATTTCATTTGCTGTACACTTTTTCCAATGTGTGCTATTAAGGTCAAATTTTGTCATCATTCTGAATGGACTGCGTAGCTTCTTTGTAACTGTTCATGGAAGCTTTTGACAACTAACCCTAACCTAATCCACGAATATTTTCAGTCTGTAATTTGCCACAGGTGTCTGTGAATGTGCACAGGAATGGATATGGTCATTCAGGATTCCACTCAATTACCTCGCTACACAAAAGAGGATAATTACAGCAATGTTGCATTGTGAAGTCAACGCAATGTGACTTCACAATGCAACAAATCTGTGATTATTGCCCTCTATCTGATTATTGCCCTCTATCTGGCAATAATCACAGATTTGCATTTAACTGCATTTTGCTCTGGTGATTTTTTTTTCAAAGCCTCCAAAACTTCTTACATACATCATACTTCCTGAGTTTCGCCGTGTTATTGAACCCATTGACAGATGTTTTAATAAAGAGATTCTGATAACCTGTCCTGGGGAGGAGAATAGCAGTCGTTCGGGGATTTGAACAGCAGTTTGGGGATTTGTGGTCAAAGGTCTGGTGCACTATTCCCTACCTCACACAGCTGCTGTAATGCATGCTGCATGTGCACAAGAGCACTAGTAAGTGTCTGCTCACAGAGGGTGTAATTGAGTCTCTGTGCCTAAAACAGGGTACAGCTGTTAATACAGACAGCCCCCTGCTCTCTCTCTCTCTCTCTCTCTCTCTCTCTCTCTCGCTCAGCCTCACTCTCTCTCTCTCTCTCTCTCGCTCAGCCTCTCTCTGTGCAGGGCTGGGGCAGACCTCTACCCCAGGGGACTCATGGGTAATAATCTAATGGTCACGCCAGCTTAGTAAGGGGCACACTCTTCAGAGAGAGGAGGGAGAAAATCAAATTAAACATGAAAGACACTGACCAACAAGAGTCCCAGGAATCAGACAGAAACCTGCAGTCCTGAGACAGGTATTTGAAAAACGAATGCCACGAGTTTGTGTTTGGAGATCTGCTGAAATATACACTTCCTTTGATCAGCTGCTGGAAGTCTTCTTTCCATAGACTGAGGACGTGAGGGTTAGGAGGGTGGAGATGATCTTGTTCTCTTCTCGGTCCTTCATGCATTGCCAGAACATGTTTGGTCCAAAATGCGCTAACAATAACATGTGAGCTGGACTCACCCAAATATTATTGTTTGATATCTTTTTCATTTTCTGACAACCAAACATAAACTATACATTTTAAATAAACTGTGATTATAAAACTGCTTTGCAACACTGGGATGACAAATGGAGAGAGAGTTACTCTGTATAAGGGTGTCCGCTACATATTAATCATAATACTACTACTACCACTGCTGGTACTATCACTAGTGTTGCCTCTGTACTCATAATCATCAAAAATCTGTAATAACCGTGAGTCAAAGTTCCACATAAAACATGGTGCTTTAATGTAGTGTTTTGTCATTGAAAATATTAAGATAATATATGTGTGTGTTTTTTTCTGAAATGTTTTATTCCTTGGTTTTTGTTTATATTGATTGACTGGGGTGTTTCAAAGAGGCACTAGCCCTTCTCTTAAAAAGGACCAGACAGCCTCAGAGAGACTGAAAAATACCTTCGAATACCTTGAAAGGATGAAGGATAAGACCTGATTTGTTCACCTGTCGGCAAAGCAAAGAGAATTTTAATCCAGAGTTCGGCGCAGAGCTAAAAGAAAAAAAAGGGAACCATGTTTCCACTGGTTCTGTCTTGACTCCTATTCATTATGTCTCATATTTTTGCCTGAAAACTCACAGCCTCTTAAGAGTAGCCTTGATGTGGATTCCAAGTCAGAGAAGCAGGTATGAATAATCTTCGGAGTTGTGGGAGGAATCATGTTCTTCTTCCACAAAAGTTCTTTTATTTGTGTTATTAACACATGTCCAAAAACTGCAGACTGAAACACAATCGAATCTCAGCCAGCCGTCCGACAGGAGAGGAGAGCACAGCGCTGGGCAGTGGGGGTCCTGCCCTTGCTCCCTGTAGGAGAGGAGAAGGAAAAACTGAGGGGAGAAAAATGAAACCTCTAAGGTGATGGCAGTACTCATATATTCTGAAGAGCAGGGGGCTTCAGCTCGGCATAAGGAAATTGTGAAGGAGTTTGGTATGGACTCTTCTTGGCAGACACTAATAAGAAACACATATGCATGCACGTGCATACGCACACACGCACACATACGATCACACACACACATACGATCACACACACACACACACACACATATATATACATGCATGCATGCATGCACACAAGCACACACGCATGCATGCAGGTATGCATGCACATGCACACACGCACACACACACACACACATACACACACACACACACACACACACACACACACACACACATACACACACACACACACATACACACACGCATACATGCACACACACACACAGGACCCAGGACACAGCAGGTGTTACGACTTGGAAAAGATGTGAGGTTGACTTGGGGAACCCACTGCTGTACAAAAGTCAAACATCACTGAGCACAGTGTGTGTTCCTCTCAGCAGCAAATACAGTTATATTGATTATATTATATATCAATACCTTGGTTATTATATTATATTATATTGACCCATTGTCTCAATATGTTTAAGGCCAAACATTTTCCTGGAGAGAGAGTGGAGGGTCAGTCCTGGCACAGGGGACATGACTCCTCTCCATGGCTCTGCTTCTTCTATATTAAAATGTGCCCTCCTGGGAAAGCACTGATAGCTTTCTGCAGTAACACAGTCTTTTAGAATATAGAGGAATACTGGAAGAAGTTTGAATGCAGCAACAGTTAGAGTGGACTTTGAGAATGCCTATATACGGACCTTGGCCTTTAAGTGTTTATTAAAAAAAGAGAATAAAGGGATTATTTGCCTCACTTTCATATATTGCTGTTCTGTATTTTAACTGAGACTCCAAATGAAATAATTGGCTTTCCAATAGCTAGTGCATTGATCACAGCTTTCTTTGTGCAATCATATCCAGAACTTTTTTGTTTGAATAAGAATTGATTCATTACATTTCTGAGGTGCTTCTCAGACTGGCAGAATTTTCTCATAATCTGTAATTTCTCATAATTTGTCATAATCGGTAATTGAATCACTGATGTCCCATAAACATTTTACTACATAGGTAAGTGGTGTTGACAATCAAAGGCAATCATACACAGAAGCCCTGTCTCTATGTAATGTGCAGTTAAATGTGATACAAATAAATGAATACAAATAAATAAATGAAAAAGGCTATAGATGCCTTGACTTTTTTCAATTTATTTCAGTTGCTGTCTGTGACATGATTATTTAGGGGAAAGTTCATGCGCATCGGGAGAAGGGACTACTGAGAAAGAAAAAGAGAGGGGGAGACAAAGAGAGAAAAAAAGGGAGAGGGAGTGAGAGAGGGAGCGAGAGAGAGGGTGAGAGAGTGAGAGAGAGAGAGAGAGAGAGAGAGAGAGAGAGAGAAGACAGTTAAATCCTTAATTGGGAGCAATTTGATTAATTTGGTTCGGTTGGAGACGGGAAGTCCGAGGAGACTGAGCCTGGGGCCCAGAGTGTGTCATCTTCCCTTTGTATCACAGGGAGTAATCAATGCCCTGGGGCTGGCTGTCAGGACAGAGGCTCCATGATTGCATTCCTACTGATCTGGGCCATCATCATCGTCCCTCTCACAGGCCCCGGGAGCCAGAGATGCTGTTTGAGGCCGCTGCCGTTCCCACCAAAACCCCACCCAGTCCACCCCCCCCCCCCCCCCCCCAAGCCCAAATCCAGCGACATTGCTTAACTCGTCTCCCGAACAAGGCTGACAAGAACAGAGTCCTCCTTCATGCTTCAGACAAGATTTGTTTTGTTTGGTGGAGCAGCAGGCTGGGGTCAAGGAGGAGAAGGTTGGAGGAAAAGTCGGGAGGACCCCAGTCAGGATTCTGCCCCAGGATGCTGTTCCTGTGCTGTAATATGCTAGACTGCATTGGACTGTGTTGTCCTGAACTGTGCTGTGCTGAGATAGACTGTGTTGGACTGTGCTGTCCTGAACTGTGCTGTGCTGAGATAGACTGTGTTGGACTGTGTTGTCCTGAACTGTGCTGTGCTGAGATAGACTGTGTTGGACTGTGTTGTCCTGAACTGTGTTGTGCTGAGATAGACTGTGTTGGACTGTGTTGTCCTGAACTGTGCTGTGCTGAGCTAGACTGTGTTGGACTGTGCTGTCCTGAACTGTGCTGTGCTGAGCTAGACTGTACTGGACTGTGCTGTACTGAACTGTGCTGTGCTGAGCTAGACTGTGCTGGACTGTGCTGTCCCAAACTGTGCTGTACCCAGCTGAGCTGTGTTACACTGAGCCATGCCGTGCTGAGCTGTGCTGTGCTGAGGGGTGAATTGCACCCCAATACCTAGGAGGATTGTCTTGGCCCTGTCTGAGGGCAAAGGGCGAGGCCATCCATCATTCACAGACACAGGCCACCCCTCATGCTGAGCACAGCACCTCACTGCCACCTCTAGCTCTACTGCCCGACAGCTGAGATTTATTGGTCCTCTGAGGTCATGACATCATCACAGCACTGCCAAACCAGCACTCCTTCAGCCCTCTTCCTCTGCATCAGGGAGAGCATGCTGGCTATTAGATCCACGAATAAGAAAAACGATAAACCGCACATGTACATGCATGGGCGCGCGCTGGAGAGACAGACAAATGGCTCATAGCACAGGTAACTCAACTGCCGCTCCTCTCCAATAACGACGATATCTAATGCACAGAACACATAGCGAGGCCATCAAATGGTTGCTTTAATTGCTTTACTGGGGTGGAAATAGCAAAGGAAGCAGGATGAGATTACCCATGAACGTATTATTACTGTTTCCAGCTGCCTAACGTTTAGCATCGCAATCAAGGATCAATATGATCGTTATCTGAATGTTCTCATTAAAAAAAAAAAAACCCACTGTAAATTCCTCCAACCACACAAGCCCCCCCCGCCCCTCTTCCTGACCGACAGAGACAGCAGGACCACAGACACCGTTGCACGGTTACACCCGCAGGCAGACCCAGCCCATGTGAAGAAAAATATTTTTCCACTTTTTTATCAGCATTTGTTCAGTGGCTTATGGAGACAGTCTGTCTTTGGGATGCAGATAACATTAACACACACACACACAAACACACACACACACGCAAAACCTCTAATTGCACTGTCTGCCAAAATGATGCAAATGCATGCCTCATGACCCAAATTAAAGGCATGTCCAACAACAAAGGTAGACAGAACCTGAGCTGGGGGGACTGCAGTCCGCTCTCATTCCCTCCAAATTAGTTTTTGCATTAACTCATTCTGCCTTTACTCGACTGCACCGCCTCCATTAAAATGGAAAGGTAGTCATTTATGAATGTACTCTAGCCTGAACACAGGTTCTGTGTATGTATTTCTGTTCACATTTGTGTTTGGACGTGTGTGTGTGTGTGTGTGTACGTGAGTGCATGTATATGTGTTTGTGTGTGTGTGCATGCATGTGTGAGTGTGCATGTGTACATGCATGTGTGTACTACATTGTCTCACGAGTTCGTGCCAAATGCAGGTAACCCAGCTCCATTCTACGTTTGACCATTTGACACCATCAACCCAGTGCATCTCATGCTCCAGTCAAAATTCATTTTGCCGTAGGTGACAGAATTATTTATTTAATATCACACAACCACAAAAACACATACTACAGCCAGCACGCGACAGAAACAAAGAGTTTAAATAACTGTCTTACTGAATGGCAGTATTAAAGTCATATCAGATCACTGGCGATAATGTGTTGTACAGTCTAAGACAAGCACTCCGGTTTCATACATACAAAGCACTGGCTGTAGATTGCCCGTAGATGTCAGTGGGAAACGTGCACCAAGAAAAATACTGAACGCTGAAAATGTTAAAGAATGCCAACATTAACAGTAAAAAAACCTGCCCTGGCCAAAATAAACTCACGCTAAGAGCATATCCGCACACCTCAGGAAGATACGGCTCTCATGGCCCGGCTCAGTATTCACTTTTAACCCCTGAAGGTATGTTGGCACAATCTCAACCTCTGCCTATGACAGATGATCTAAGACTGCAATGCGCATCAGACTGCGTAATGTAACGTAAAGAAATCATACCGAATATACAAATGCATCAAATTTACAGTATATCGTGTGTAAAATGAAATACACACATAACTATAAACGCATGTCCATATGTAAGACTGAGAATGGTGAATTAAGGCAAGACAACCTTCGTGGATAAATTTGCTGGACTGGGGGAGAGCACACAGACGCTCACATGGTGTGAACTGCTCTAGTTTTTAATGTTTCCTTGCGCCAGTAAATTCAACCTTCTTAAAACCACTGTGGAACAAGCTGCCAAGTATGAGCTCAGTCCACGAACAGATATTTTATATAATTTCAACTTTACTTTATGAAGAACAGGACCAGATTCACCGACGAGCGTGGGCAGACACCACATTGCATTTTCCCTGAAACTCTGAATGTCTTACTTTGATGGCAACCAGAGAAAATACAGAAGCTGAACGAGATGAGTAGCTATTTTGTTTATTATAATTTGATATGAAAAATGCCAGGATTCCTGGTTAATTGACAGTAGGG
This sequence comes from Megalops cyprinoides, assembly GCF_013368585.1. Taxonomy (NCBI): domain Eukaryota; kingdom Metazoa; phylum Chordata; class Actinopteri; order Elopiformes; family Megalopidae; genus Megalops; species Megalops cyprinoides. Next base: position 7,536,602 of record NC_050590.1, read on the forward strand.
GCAATGCGGCACCCTCATCTCTGTGTTGCTCAATAGATAATTTGATCCTCAAGGGCAGAGAAGTTAATTACATTGGCTTGTTACTGTTGGAATTTGGCTGTTCCTTAGTTCTTTGGTGATGTAAAGCAACAATATCCTAGCATGTCAGGCTCACTTCATATGTAGCCCAATTGTAAAAGCATGTCAATACCTTGGTTAAACTTCAAAATTGTCGGAAGACGGATTTTGACATGAGTTACAACAGTTTGCGCGAAAGCACCTGGGGTGTGTTTATGCTAGTGTTAGCATGTGTTGTTGCATCTGGTGTTCATAGTTCATCACTGCATAGTTGATGGAGAATCACAGTTGGCTATTGTGAACAACCATACACATATGCACACTTACACAAACACCCACATACACGCACACCCAGTACACTCAAAGTTCAGGCACTGCAGTCAGGCTTCCTTCACTCACCACAGGCCCAGGGTCTGGCCTATACATGGGCCTACCTCCATCTACCCTGCTCAGCCACAACTGCAGCAGATTACATTACCTGTGACTTGCCATCTCTCACTCTCACACTCTCTCTTTTGCTCCCAGTGTACATCCTGAGGAACTCATTTGGCCACAATAAGTATCAAAAATTTTACTCAACACACAGGCACCCAAAACATGGAGGTTCCATGGTGTAATGGTTAGCACTCTGGACTCTGAATCCAGCAATCTGAGTTCAAATCTCGGTGGAACCTTACATTTGGGCAGCAGTGTAGCATAGTGGCTGCTGGTTCAATTCCCCATGGGGTCGCTGCTGCTGTACCTTTTGGCAAGGTACTTAACCCATAATCGCCTCGAGAAAATATCCATCTGTATAAATGGATAACATTGTAAACAAAACCTGTGATTGATGTAAGTCACTCTGGATAAGAATGGTTTCTAAATCCCAATAATGTAACGTAGCAATACACAATGGGTTTGTTTTTTATACAGTTGCATTTTGATGCTTTCAGCTGAGCTGGGGTATCTGCAACATCTGTCATTGTTGGGGGCAAAGGTCTTGTTTTTATGTTTGTATGTTTGAATACTGAATTTAAGCAAGGGTTACAACATTATGTTTTCTTTTTCTGTCATTAATGAAAAATGTTGTTAAGGAACAGAAAGTAACATTCACTTCTTGAATTTTGGAAGAAGGCTCTTTGCGGTTAGATTGAGTGTGACCCAAATGTTGAAGTCATAGTGTGATTTGTCCCTGATTTACATAATTTTTCCAAATGGCAATACAAGAAATCATGACTAATTTGTACTGTTGCTATGTTTAGAGACTGCATTTTAATTGCAATAAGTCAACAGTGTTTGTAGGGTGTTGTGCTGGCGTGATTTAAAATACTGGATCTGAGTCCAAAATTTTACTGACACCTCCAATGCAAAGTAGAAGAGGCCTACTTCTGCGCCTGTGCCGGTTTGTTCTTTGCCAGTAAGACACAAATGAGTCTGAAGTGTTTTCTTCATGTACCATGTGTAAAACAGAGTGAATTACAGGACAGCTAATTGCCATATCTGACTAATTAAAATCACAGAATCATAAAATCATAAATCATATAATCATAAAAAGTGATATTCACTCTTACTTGCCGCTTTTGGCACAGTCCAGAAGCCATCCAAAAATTTAAAAGATTCAAATCTTCGAATTCATAGAAGTAAAAATCCGCTGTAAATGTAATCGCTGCAATTCCGGCACCTGATACGAGCTTAGAGTGTTAGAAAAATAAAGAATGCGTGCAGGAAGCAGGACTGACAAAAGATATAATTTTGAAATCTGAATACATATGCTGAGGTACCTGCTAAAAAGTTACATGTACCTTTCATATGTTACATATCCTTATCATAGAATTATATTCAATATGATGCATTTAATGATTCAAAAACAATTTAAAAATGGAGGCAATCTTTTACTCTTTTTATTTTCTATGGTAAATTCCAAACAGACAAAAAAAAGTTTCTGCATGTTGTTATTAAAGAATATGTTTCACAGCTTGAGAGCTCTTTTCATCTCTGTTGCCCATGAACAGCAGAGTGTGTGTGTGGAGCTGCGTAGCTGTTGTTGTGGCCTGTAAGTTTCCTTTGCCTGTGGTGTTGTCGGCTGCTCATTAGTTCCAACGTCAGTTTATCTGGCGTTGGGGGGCCCCCGATAACTCGCTGGCCTGGCGTCGGACTAGTCGTTGCCACGGCTCCTGTTTAAAAACTCGCCAGTTGATAGCATATCAGCAGGCTGCGTTGGGGAGACAGGGTGTCCGGCACCAAACCACCTCCCAAAAATAGCCCCCTGTCCAGGCCCGTGGGCCTCTCTGGTCTGGAGAGGTCTGTCACAGGAATAACATGTCATCAGGGCCCGCTGCAGTTAATGGCTCTAGGGGAGATGGCGAGGGTCTCTGCCCAGGACGCGGCAGACGAGGAGTGCTCCAACCACCGGGCGTGGAGCCCCCTCACAGAAACACTCCGCCGAGGACTTGGGAGATAATGGCAACTTACATGCCTTTGCGCTAATCTGAAGTAAGGGAACCACCACAGTCACTGTCTCCCAAGAACAGACGAGACACTTCTTCCTCCCACACTTATCTGGGAGAGCTCCAGCCCATTTTTGTCCTCAGTCCTGATTACATACAATATCCTCATTTAGATGGAGATTACGCGTCTCTCGCGCAGCCCACAGAGAAGTATAATAGCGAAGGAAGCTGTGCGTTAACCCCTTGTGGGCGCTGTCCCGGTGAACTTGACCCACGCAGCGTTGGTTCTGTTCAGGCCGTTTATACTACGCAGGCCGTGTTTCAGTGGTCCTTTAACAGAAGCCGGGGCTGTTGGGTTTGACGCTATGTGCTCCCTGTGTTGGTAGAGCCTGTTTTGGGACACATGCCCCTCTGTTGTGCTGAGTCCGAGGGCCTGCCCGGCGAAACATGTTTTTTTCATTAGGTGCCTCTGTCCGTCTGTCTCCACCCAGCAAACACGGGGTGATTTAAGCCCTACTGGGGCAGTGGGGTCAGCCGCATGACCCCCCCAACCCGATTCGGCATCCCCCCCCTCCCCCCCGCCCCCCCTTGCCCCCGCTGGGATGATTTACTCGGTTTCCACTCCGGCCGAGATGCTGCCCGTGCCCGGGCCTCCCCGAAGAGCCGCCCGCTCCGGACCTCCACAGAAAGGCCGCAGTTATTATCACCCAACGCGACGTTTTTTCCACTCCCTCGGGCCGTGCAGAAATGAATCAGGAAAAACGAGAAGAGGGCCGAAAAGGGAAGCTTTGAATCACTTTTGACTGTAAACAAGGGAGCTCCAGTCCCCCCCCCCCAGCTCTCTGCCGGGGCCAGATCTGTCCACAAGAACATGGGGATGGGGGAGGAAATGAGGAAATCCAGGGGAGCTGGCACAAAGGCAGGCACTCATGGCAGAGAGAGAGAGAGAGCCCCGTCCCGCAGACGTCCCTCGGTTTTCAGAGGGACACATTCAGGAAGAAAAGGGTGACTTCACCGCTTTACCTCAGGGTCCCGCAGCGGCCTGGGGCGGTAACGTTTGAGCTTGCGCATTTGCTCGCAGGCTTCCCAAAAAAAAAAAAAAACGTTTACCTGAGACAGTTCAATTTACGAAGGCCAGGAGTCACACTGTGTTGGTTCATACACCAGAACCGCATAACTGATCAGGCGAATTTGGGGTAGATCTGTGGGGTTAGCCTGCAGGGCTACTAATTAACTAACCCTGGTAGGGCAGGAATCAGCAAGCAACCAGACTATAAATTATACCACGCTGGGTAATTATGCAAAAGGGAAAATGCTGTGTAGCACAGGAAGCGGCAATGTAGAAGACACCATTGACTACAATGGAAAGGGATTTTATATATTTTTTAAACCTTGTAAAAAAAAATTACCATTTCATGTAGAACGCATTTCATTCTACATTCAGATCTAGAGGACCTACAGGGGCGATGGAGTGTAGGTGAAAAATACCTCTGTACCACAGAAGTTTTTCTACTTTGCCCACCATGCCCACCAAAAAAAAAACATGTTTGGCTCGAAAAACCCAACCGGATTTCACAAGGCATGAAATCTTGTTGCACCGTAACAGTGTCACCATCACTCAGTGTCAGTAGTTAGTTACTGTACTCTAAAATATTTACTTCCATCGCCTCTCAATCCGAGAACATCCAGGCAAGGGAGAGCTGAAAAAAAATAACCACAGCAAGGCGACTAATTCGACCATTTTTATTTTGGCATATGGACCTTCTGGCTCTTTTCCTGGAAAGTAAACCACAAGCAGACCACACTTCCCTCCCTCTGTTGAACTGTGCCGGATGGGCCATGCAGATATTAGTCAGGGTGACGGTACTAGCATGACCCCGTGATCACCCCTCAGGGGGTCAGCTCAAAACCTATTGTGGAGATTTTTTTCCTCAACTCCTCTGCTTTCTCTGTGACAGGTTCCCATTCACTTTTTTTGGGGTGGTATGCGTATTTTTTTCTCCTCTGCTGTGCCGCCACCACCCGCCTCTCACTGTTGGGACACTCTCTGGCGTGCTGATGTACTCCACAACGCCCACTCACTCCTAATGGAGAAAAGGCGAGTGATTAATGGACAGGACTTCATGACAGGAGGAAATAAATAATTAATCTTCATGTTTTCCCACTGTTTGTCTAACAGCAAGGGAGGATGAGCGTTTCAGAGAGAGGCAAGGGAGCAGGGAGCGAGGTGGTGCCCAATTCACCGCTGGGACAGAGCAACCCCCCAGTAATGACACAGTCCCCGAAGTTTAACAAGCACACACGCCTCCAGCTTTATAACGACACACAATCCACACCTGCACCCCTAAACCTTTCACCGCTCCCGAGGGACCCACTTTAGCCCGCACTTGACTTGTTGTGTTCAAAGAAAAAGCGGGTAATGTCTGCAGATCATAAACGGACCGTTCTCATATTAAACGTTAAGACGGACGCTCGATGATAAAACCAGCCCCCTTATCAATCTGGTTTTAAAAACTGCAGCGTCACTTTTAAAAGGAACTCATGGCTCAACATGAGTCACAGTGATCTTGCAATGATAAACAGGCAGGAGTTCCTACAGTAACGCGTTTCCTAAATCATCTGCAGCAGAGGCACATCATAAAATCTCTATTTCGAGTTCTGCACAATGTGGACGTGAGCCTAGAATCCTACAAGGGAACCCACATGATCTGAGCGGGGAGCCAGGAACCGGGCTTCAAGCGGGCAACGTTACAGCATTACCACGGAATTCCAACCCCTGGCCCTCATCTCCATGGAGATTAGACCAGGGAATGGCTGGATTATCAATACTGGGGCCGAGAAAATAAATCTCCATGATTCTATACCATTACACTCTCGTGACCGGGCAGACGTATTAAAATCAATTTGTTTGTCTCTTGTTTTTATAGTCCTGGGCAGCTGGTGAAAAATGGATCTCTTTCAAAAGCGATAGGGTAACCGTAGGACGCTGAGGTCCGCAGCATGATAGATGGAGCTGCCACGCTGCTGTCCTCTCCACTCTTCTCCTGAATGTTTTAATATCGACACGGAAAAGGATCAGCTCAGGATGGGGGGTTAACACAGTTAGGGAAGGAAACCTAACACACAGCAGCAGCACGTTAGGGGCAGAGACACTACAGACACAAAGGGCACTGATGACAACCTGGCAAAAACACACCTCACCTGTAGATGTCCCATACTCCTCCCTTTTGTTTTTTTGCCCGGATCACAGCATGCAAAATCAAACTTCCCTCCGAGCCCCGCAGCCGGGCCCGTTAGCAGTGCTGCAGGGTGGCGCAGGTAGCGGGCGCAGGGGAGCAGGCGGGCTGTTTCGAGGCTCAGAGGGCCAGTCTGTTTTAATTTTGATTTACTTGATCTCATATCTTGAAGGAAATTGCGGAATGCCTGCCAGTCTGGCCCGCGCAGGCTCGATGCATGACCTCAGCAAACCGGGCCGGCTCCGCTCACAATGGACAACATGCCGCAGCATGACTCCCCCCCCCCCCCCCCCCCCACTAAACCCCTCCAACCCAACCACCCGAGCCTCATGAGTAACGCAGGCCCCGCACCAGAGGAGGACATCCTGCCGAGGGGACGGGAGCCGGAAAGACTGCGGGCCGTCCCAGCTCAGCAGGTTCCGTCCTCAGGGCTCAGAACCAGCAGTTCCCTTTGGGTGCCAGTAAACATCCCGCATGCTCTCTCTCTTTCCCTCTCTTTCTCTCCTTCTACCTCTCTGTCCTTCTCTCTCTCTCTCTCTCCCCTCTCTCCCTCTGTTTCTTTCTGTGTCCTACTCTTTCTCTCTCACTCTTTCCCTATCTCTTTCTCTCCTTCTCCCTCTATCTCCGTCTCTGACCTTCTCTCTAACTCTCTATTTCTCTCTTTCCCTCTGTCTATCACTCTCTCTATCTTTCCCTTTCTTTCCCTCTCTGTCCTTCTCTCTTTCTCTCCCCTCTCTCCCTCTCTTTCTCTCTTTGTCCTTCTCTTTCTCTCTCTCTCTGTCTCTCTCTCTCTCTCTCTTTCCCTCTCTCTCCCTCCTTCTCCCTCTCCCTCCTCTCTCTCCCTCTCTCTCCCTCTCTGTCCTTCTCTCTCTCTCTCTTTCCCCTCAGTCCCTCTCTCCCTCTCTTTCTCTCTGTGTCTTTCTCTCTCTCTCTCTCTCTCTCTTTCCTTCTCTCTCTAACTCTCTCTGTCTCTTTCTCTCTCTGCGACACTTTCCCTCTCTCTCTCTATTTCTTTCCCTCTCTCTCTGTCTCTCTCTCTCTCTCTCTTTCCCTCTCTGTCCTTCTCTCTCTCTCTCTTTTCTCTCTCTCCCTCTCTCTCCCTCTCTGTCCTTCTCTCTCTCTTTCCCCTCTCTCCCTCTCTTTCTCTCTGTGTACTTCTCTCTCTCTCTCTCTCTCTTTCTCTCTTTCCTTCTCTCTCTCTCTCTCTCTCTCTAACTCTCTCCCTCTTGGTCCTTCTCTCTCTCTTTCCCCTCTCTCCCTCTCTTTCTTTCTGTGTCCTTCTCTTTCTCTGTGTGCCCTTCTCTTTCTCTCTCTTTCTCTCTCTCTCTGTCTGTTTCTCTCTCTGTGACTCTTTCCCTCTCTCTCTCTATCTCTTTCCCGCTCTCTCTATCTCTTTCCCACTCTTTCTCCCTCTCTCTCCCTCTCTGAACTTCTCTCTCTAACTCTCTATTTCTCTCTTTCCCTCTCTCTATCTCTCTCTCTCTCTTTCCCTCTCTGTCTTTCTCTCTCTATCTCTCTCTCTCTCTAACTCTCTCTCTCTCTCTCTCTCTCTTTCATTCCTCTTACATGTTTTTGCTCTGTTCCCTCTGACACAAAAACACCATAAAAGAGATACAAATAAGTCATTTCTGGACACTAATTTACAAAGGGCACATAAGCATTTTAAATATTTCACTTTTTTGTTTTTGCCAAAGCAAAACAAAAAAACAAAAAAAAGAAAAGCACAAAGAGGTAAACATAGGAAAATGGAAATCCATTATGAATGTGGTCTTCAAAGACAGATTCACCAGGACTTCATTTGCTCCTGAGGGTACTGTACGACAAACTGGCTATGGTGAAAATTCTGGATCCTAACCATTGTTTTGCATAAACAATATTAATACAAGAAAGGTTTTAAAAACTGGGGACAGAACTTGATTTATTGTTGTTTCCTCTGTCATTTGCCTAAACCGTGCTTTTGTCTACACTGATGAAAAAAACCCCACAGAATAAATTCGAGCCCCCTCTTTTTTTTTTTTTTTTTTTTAAACAGAGTCATAAGCACTCCCTGCAAGCAAGCATGACTGAAAGGTACAGACTGAGGCAACCAAAGGAATCTGAGTCTGAGCGAAGCAGCCGGGTGCCAAGAATGAGTTTAGGCAGGCAGTGCCTCATTTACCAAGGAGCAGCGGAACCAGCCAGAGTCCTCAAAAGGCCGCTGGTGAGGACGGGGAGGTGACGTGTGACCGTGAGGCACATACGTGGCGGAAAAATGGAGACCTCTCAGGGACGGTCACTCAGCACAGCTCTGAGTTTGGAAACAACGCTGCTTCCCCCCCTTTTTTTTAAATGTTAATGTGGGTCACATAGGGAGAAAACACACATATACAAACACATACACACACGCACCACACACACACACGCACACACACACACACACACACACACACACACACATACAAACACACACACACACACGCACACACCTAAACACACTCACACACACACACAAATGCACGCACACACACACACACACACACACACACACACACACATAAACACACTCACAGACACACACTCACATGCGCACACACACACCATGCAAACTCACACTCCTACACACTCACACGCGCACACACACACTACACACACACACATTAACACTCTCACACACACAAATGCGCGCACACACACACACACACACACACACACATGCGCACACACACACCATGCAAACTCCCACTAGCACACACGCACACAAACACACACAAACACACTCACTCATGAGAAGAGACTGCCCCAGAATTCCTTGCTGAAGAACGGAATGGGCTTAAACAAATAGGCAAAATTATGTTTGTCTTTGGGAGCAGGAGTGTGTGTTCAGAAAGCAAGAGGGAAAAAATGATCCCATTGTAAACACTGTATATTAATCTTTCCTGAGAGAGGCTTTGACATAGATTTTTTTTTCTTCCTTACAGATCTAACATCTACGATGGCCTGTAATGACCATGATGCCATGGCAGTTTTTTTTTCCATTGCTCAGAAGAGTCTGGTTCAGGATACAGTGAGGCACAGTCCAGGTCTCTGACCAGGACTTGGCTGGAGTCCAGGTAGGGCCATCCGATTTGTCATCCTGTATATTTACTGCTTGTGTCAGTTGAGTGTGAGGAGTGAGACAAGCCTTGGTCCCCCCCCCCCCCCCCCCCTCCTGCCCCCCCACCCCCACCCCTGTTTCTGTATTTCGCCTGTCTCCACAGAGGCCTGCACTGGGAACCTCCTCTCATTCATTTGTTTACTTTCTAAATAGGTCTCTGTTTAGACTTACATCAGTGGGGAGAGAATATCTAAGAAAACGAGGAAGGAAACACGCGGAAAAACAAAGGAAGAGGAAAGAAACCCTGGGTGACAGAGGCTGCCCCTCGCTGTTCCTGATTACAGCGGAGTCGCAGGGCGCTTGGCGCCATCGGAATTGGCCACAGGCAGCCGGTCAGGCAAGGCAACCGGATCAGGGCAGACAGAGGGGAGAGAAACGCTGGCCTTTCTGCAGAAAGATTAGCGACTTTCTCAAATACCAAGCGACCCCGGCAGCCAGGCGGCTTCTCAGTGCTCAACTGTGTACAGTAGATTGTCGTTTGTGATTGCATTTTTTTTTTCAAATAAGGAAAACAGTCCCCTCCCATACATACTGATTACATATTTGGAGTTACATAACAGTACAGGGCTTAGTGGATGTGATGTATGGGGTATATAGGTCAAAGATGTAAGTATCAGATATATGTATATATAACATCAGTTGTTACATAGATTTGAATTAGGCTGAACCCATTAAATATGTACAGCCATTAAAATTATTCCCCGGAGAGATATATTCAATAATTTCACTAGCTCATGACTTCCATAGTTGACAGTTTGCATAAAAATGTTTCCATTAATAAGAATAGAGTAACTTGTCTTTCTTCACTTATTGGAAACTTCCTTTGTTTTCAAGTACAGGAAGTGTTGGTCTGTACCAGCCATGTGGGTAAGTGAATACCTACTTCAGACTCATTGCAGTAGAACCTTGATGTCTGCTGTGCATGCAAATATATGCTCCATCCACCATTTACACTATCACACCTTTTAATGAGTGCACTCTCACATTCTCAAGTGTCACTTGTATTTCATGTTTAATTTAAGAATAACAGATGCACCAATCAGTGGGAAGGAGTCACCGACCCTGCAGAGTAAGAGTATATTAGTTCATCCAGCAGGCTTACAAAAAAGAAATAAAATAAGCAATTAAAAAAATCAATTTCATCTGAACCTGAAGTCTCCAGATGAAGAGTAGAGATGCAGGCCGGCAGCCATATATCTCCATGTATCAATGTATCTGTACTAGACTGATACATCTGAGGTTTGTACAGTGAAAAATGAAGCAAAAAATAATAAAGCATTAACTCCATTTTAAAAGCTTGTTGCTAAAATGACCTCCATGTAGCTAAATAGCCGACTGACTGATAATTTGCTTCCAAGAAGAGAATGACAGTTACAAACAAACTTAAGAACAATATATAAATAATTAAAAATAAAACTTTCCCGTGGACAGAAATAGTAATAAGCAAAGGGACCATGGTGGTGTTCTCTGGTTCTTTGGTGATGGCGTTACATGATGGTGGTTTAGCGCAGCTATAAGACGCAGTACTCATAACCCAGAGGCTGCTGGGAAGATTCCCAGGGATGGCATTCCCAGGGATGGTGGGTAATGTAAAAATTATAAAATATGAATGTTGTTCCTGATAACAGAGCCTGCTAAGCAAATATATTGGATGTGTCCTGCAAAGGAAAAGACTAAATAATATTCTTCCATCGAGCAACATGGCATCACATCAGATTTAGTCACTCCCGGGTTTTGTTTTGTTTTTTTTTAAAGCTGTATGTTGTGCAAGGGCTGGATGATTGTACATGACTATACTGTGTGTGTGTGTGTGTGTGTGTGTGTGTGTGTGTGTGTGTGTGTGTGTGTGTGTGTGTGTGTGTGTGTGTGTGTGTGTGTGTGTGTATATATACATACACACACACTGGGATAATCCCAGACAAATGTGGTTTTCCTTGTCTGCCACAGAGCTTTGGGGATCTATCCTCGGTTAATTATGCAAATAAATAATTTGAGCAATATTTCTTCTCCGAGTTGGTTATTTGTTTTACCTGCCGGGTGCACTTAACGACGGAAAATATGTTTGCCAATAATTCGCGCGCGCTTCCAGACTGGGCGATGCTGCAGTCATTTGCGTCACTCCGCACGGCGACTGTATCTAATCTCTACTGAAAAGAAAAAAGGAGTTTGAAAAAAAAAAAAAAAACACGGCAGTCGGAACTGGGGAGCCATGGGGGCTGGCTGCGTGGACGGCAAGAGTGAAGAGCAAAACCAGCGGCAGAGACTTTAAACAGGAAGAGCGTGGCGTCAGTAGAGGCTGGAGATAAGCGCTCCGCGCTTCGTACACAAACAGAGCCTTCTCTGGCCGCGGAGACATGAGCTCAGCGGGCGCGCTCACAGTAGCGCTGTCCTATCACCCGCAGTGCCTCGGGACAGTCTCTCGTCGCCCCATACAGCGCAGATCCGCCGTGCTGATACGCTCGCGCAGACTCCAGGGGTTTAACTGGACTTATTTTTCCCCAGGAAGTTAAAAAAATAAAAGCTTAACAACAGGAAAGCTTGTGAAGAACCAAACCCCACAATCGCAATGATCAGTTTTCTGATCCAGGTCCGGATGGGATTTTTTTGTGCACATTTTAAGAGTTTTTTTTTGCCTTTCTTTACAATCAATAGCCTGTTTGTTTGCCTGTTCAATCACTGACTGTCATTAAGCCCAGAAGAAGTGAGTGGGAAGAGGCTAATAATGGTTGTTACTTCTGGGGTTATCCACAGCTATAAAGTGGCCAGTGGGTCAACAACATCTAGAATGCGATTTGAAATCTGACCTAATTGGTGTAGCTGGCATCAGCTGGCATGCACTTGTCAATATTGTGTCAATATATGGCACATCAAACAAAGTAACATCTCTGTAACGCCAGCATCAATCTCAGCTAACCCTTTTACAGCACAGTGAAAATTTAAAGGGTGTTTTTGCATATTGCAACAAGAGAACATGTTGAGGAGCACAATCTTTAAACAGAACTGTGAAGTCTGACAATAAATCTGTCACGGCTGCCCCAACAGAGTCGCTGCTTGTTGTTTTGCCACATCTTAGACAGAGACGTTGATCTTAAGAGAAGGGTCTGGTCTGAGCTGCCCCGACAGGCCAAGAGAAGAGACCAGACGCTTGTCTGCATCCACAGGGCAGAAAGCACAGCCTCTGTCAGGGCCGGGGCAGTCGACAGTTTAATAATACGGGAGGATTTATTTCTATTTCCTTTTCTGTTTGCGCCGCATGTAAAAACCGCCTTGTTAATTCCCTGCCTGCTGGCGGAGGAGTGGAGGAGCCCGAGTCCGATCACCTCAGTCACCCGAGGAACAAAAAACAAACCGGATGACGCCAAAAATAATCAATTAAAAGAGAAACGTGATGAAAAAACTGCACGTTCGAAAACACTGCTGATGGCGTGTTGACGGGGAAAAAGGGGTGCTGTTGGCAGGCAGCCCAGAGGCGAAATTCCTCCACTGGTTAATAAAGGGGTCCATGGGGCACTGTGTTTTTCTTCTTCTTCTTCTTCTTCTTCTTCCCGGCTCTGTGTCTGAATGTGAACTTGGACAGGCCTGTTGTCTGTGTGGCGGGTGGCCGAGCGCAGAGCGGGGGAGCTCCAGACGACAGCTCGGCGTTCACGGGCGTGGACGGAATCCCCTCCACAAAACTCGGTTGGCACGGGTGAGTGCTTGGGGTCAGGGGGCGCCAGGCTTGGCACCTGGAGAAAATGCAGAAGGGTGCATTTGCGCTCCACGGTGGGGGGGTGGTGGTGGTTGGGTAACGGCACAAAACATCATAACTTAAAAAACGTAACAAATACTATGTAGACATTGGGATGTAAGGTGGAACCTGGAGGGCGCCGAGGCTGTTTCACATACAGCGCCCCGATGTACAGCGACATTCCTCCCTCCTCTTCTGCGCTAACTCCGCGAGGCTTATCCTCACCCCTTGCAAGCCTGACCAACCAACAGGCACAGCATCCACTGAAATAATTGCATTAACATCCAGACCTGGGAGATCACAGCCTTAAGGACCACACCACCCTCTCCAGCAGTTCCAGAACTGCAGCTGAATTGTTAAGACATCCATTTAGGAGGCCTGCAGAAAGCATTACAAACCCTGTAATTCAGAAGCTGTCGTTGCTCAGCACTTCTTTTTTTCAGTAACACTTCCCAGAATGTCAGCGCCAGTGCTGTTTTTAATATTCCCTAACGACCCTAATTTCTTGTTGTGAGAAGGTCACACACGCCTCCTCGCAGTATTCATGCATTTTTTTTTTTGCAGCTGCTTAATAACAATGTTCAATAGTCACATTAATGTTTGTCATGACAGTGGTGTAATGGCAGGGTGTACTAACTTGGCAGGTAGGCTGAATTCTGAGCTAGGTGTGCTGCAAGCAAGCATGTTGTTTACCTGGTGCATCTGTGCTTTGCATACCTTAAAGCATGGCAATAGTATGAATCCACACTCCTCACAACATTGGGAGGGTCACTCATACACAGAGCTACAGGGCAAACACTTTGACTGGTGAATCTTGAGAGCATATCGTCTCGAGTGTACATACTTCGGAGTAAGTGATGACCTTTCTCTGTGACCCAAACATTCTACTCTTAGGGGATGAGGAATGGTTAATTGTTTATTCAGAGAAACAGAGAGAGAGGGACAAAGAGGGAGAGAGAGAAAGAGAGAGAGGGAAGGAGACAGACAGCAAAAGGAAGAGAGAGAGGGTAAAAACAGTGTGCAGAGAGGCTGTGATCTGCAATCTGTAATTAGAACCATACCTCATTCTGTGATTGTGGCCCGGCTTTTCCCAAACCGACGATAAAAATAAGAATCCTGCTCCTCCACTTGAGTCAGAAATACCCGCTGTGTCATTTAAGCCACATCCAGGGGAAAATAATTAACTTCACTGCGTAGAATGGGCATCTGCAAAGCTGAAAGGTCAAAGGTTAAAAAGGAGAGGCCGGCTTCTGTGAATTCAGAACAGGGATGGAATTTTTTTTTAAAAATCCTTATAGCTGACGGATGGGGCTATGAAATTTATCTCAAAATATCCATTCCCTTAGATGCCTAAACCTGCAGCAGAACCCCCCACCCTGTGCCAAACATACAGGGACATAACAATTTAGACATTCTAGAACTCCAGACTGGAACAGTAATCAAAACCCCATTGACTTGCATTCCACGCATACGGGTCAGCACAGTTGAAACACATTTTTAATATACATTTCAGCACAAGATAAAGCTCTCTGCTTCGTAAAGCCGATGTGTTGCCTTACGGAGGTTCTGTAGCCAAGGCAAGCAGCCAGTCATTATTACGGTACATTTCTCATGAATTCACGCAAGGAGTCTGCAACGACTGCAGCCTTGTCAAAAGAGTGTGTCACTCTTTCCGTCTGACAGTTTTTGGATGATGTTCAGGGTCCCGTGCTGCCTTCCTGTCCTGTGTTTATTGGTGGATATCCTGAGCACAATGTGCAGCCTGAGATTTCCCAGAATGCCGTGGGATGTCACGCATGACAAATGACCAAAAGAAGAAGAAGTTGGATTGGCTGGACCTGGGAGAGTTAGGCCTCATAAACCCCATAATGGGTTGAGTGAAAATGTGCTGACACTTATTTGATTCTTCTAGACCAATCAAGAGACTGTGATCTCCCCATAAAAAAAACTATGATTGGTGGTACATAGTGCACCCGTATTGGGCTTCATGAAGCCTCACTCCTCCCAGTACAGCCCAGAGGTCTGGTGCTGATGCTGCTCAGAGCTTCTTCGGTGCTCTACCCACTTTGACTGTAATGGAGAACAGCATTGTTGTAACCCCAGTTTACGACCGCTGTCTACAATTCCTTCTGACTTGAGCCTCTGAGGCCGGAGCTGGAGGAGAGCCTGTGCTTAGTAACGCTCTGTCTGGCTCCAGAAAAGACAAAATGATTCATTACCATGGAAACCACTAATGCAAGTCATCATTTGAATACCCATTAATTATTCAGAAGTGCACTCAGATTGTTTTTTTGGCTGCTTGGTAAAACAAACTAAACTGAATAATTTCCCTCTCAAACTTCTCAAGCAGGAGATGTTAAAACACATGCCTCCCCATCTCGTTATCTCCGGTGTTGTCTCCAGTGTTAAAACCACTGCTGATTTTCTGAGTTACAGTGAGAGAGGACACAGAGGGAGAGAGAGGCCTAACAGCAGTACTGCAAGACCCATTTTTTTCAAGTTCCACGTTACACAGTAATCTTCTATATTCAAAACAGAACTGAAGAAAATAGACAGATTAATAAGCAGCATCTCAGTAATGAAGCCAGTCAGTCGGGACCACAAGCAGCTGGATTCTCACTAATGCAGCCCTAGAGAGGACAAGGACTTGGAATGTAATCCAAATTCAAACCACTTGAAAGGAACTAATTATACCAACCCCAGTGAAAGTCCCCATGAAGTATTTTTACATAATATAATGTGACCTTTGACAAAACAAACTAAATTGCGTATATAGTTTACATAATTTACAAGACAAAGGGAGAGAAAATCACACTTTGACGTATGACCTAACAGTCTGCCAGTCTTAAAACAACAGGTTTGAGGTGGGAGTTGACATGCTCGCACGATTCCTCATTTAACTCTGGCCTAACAGCGAATGGGGTGGAGGCATGTCAAACATCTTTGTTTATTGGCACTAACACAAGTAGAGGCGATGTGTCAGCATGGCAGGGACATTTTGTGTGAGAGAATGACAGCAGGCTGTTGCCGTCTGTTTTAAGGGCTTCCTGAAGACAGAGTCTTGAATTTTAACCCTGTCTCTTGTGTTTACAAATACAAGTCTAAGGTCATGGAAATAGCTGTGCCCTGTATTTAGTTATTAATTTCCAAAACATACGAGATGTTGCGCCCCTATATTTACAAAGCTGTTTCATTGTGCAATCGTTGCCTTAAGGGGGTTGAAGCACCATGTTGTTTATTGAATTTTTCAATGTACACACTTCTTCATTACTTTGCTTACGCTATTTAGGGCGGCCTCCTATGCACTTCAATTGACACATTACCCCCAAGGAACTGGCTAAGAATTACACAATGAGTCTGAAGTTTATTTTTTGTTTAACCATTACCAGTATTGATTTGGATGGAGCATGCAAAGGATGTATACCCCACAGTACAAGGGCATTTCACAGACTTGAAAACTAATCCAGAACTACATTATCCATTAGGCTAATTAGTTTGGTTTAGTGTGTGACTTAGGCTAGAGTTTGGTTAACCAGGATCTGAGAAATACATGCCAGGAATCCAGATTCTGATTCTATCGCAGATTAGTTATCCATAAGTCCATAGATAAGTCCATACAGCACCCTTTCATGTGATCCTCCCGAGAATCTCATAATTCATTCAGCTGAACTCCCATGACTGCTGACATGCAGGCAGAAGATTCTAAATGTCAGACGCGCTCCAGAGCTCCTCTGAGAGCTGTTTCCTTCCAGACTCCTCGAAGACATTATCGCATCAGAGCAAAGAAGCAACGAAATGAAATACCTGGCTGCCTGAGCAACACGGGGTTTATTGGTTATAAGTTTGTCTGAGACCCAGGTCGGGCCTCTCCCGGGCTGGGTGGGCCCAGGGCCCCCCTGCAGGCCTTTGATCCAAAGGAGCTGCCGGGTAGCGGCTCTGAGAAGCGGGATGGGTGGGGGTTGGGGTGGGGGGGGGGTTAGAGCCCTCAGGCACAGCGGTGGAAGCCCGGTAAATGCAAAGACAACACAGCAGGGAAGGAACCGCATGTGGAGGGATCACTGAGATCGACCCTGCTCCTCTCCCTTTTTAACCCTGAGCCCTCTCCGCTGTGTCTGTGCTTTCCTCGCCCTCCGGTCCACATCAAATTGGACTCGATTAGAGACTTCGCCTCACTACCCCCCCCCCCCCCCCCCCAGCCCCAGCCCAGCAGCGAACACGAGCAAGCTCCACAGGCGCCACGAGCACCGCCCGTTTCACTGCCATTGAACTCTGGGAGATTATAAAAACATTGAACAGCGCCTGTGAAACTAATCTTCTCCAAGTCCAAGTTTTCTAATGCAAGTCATGAGATAAAAATGTCCCGACCAATGATGCCAGCTACACCAATTAGCTTTCAGGGGGGGGATTCTGTCATTTTTAGCTAAAAATGTGAAGCATCATTGTAATTGGTCGAATATATTTGTTCGTAAACTGCTTTTTAATATCCAATTAACCTTCCTATAAAGTCCAGATGTTCACAACAAATCTCCTCCTCCGGCCAAGAGCATACCAGGTGTAAACCCCTATGCCTTTGTACTCTCTCAACATGCTTGGAATATTCTTCAGGAAAAGCATTCCAATTAAGAACGAGAGCATGGCCAGAGTTCCAAGGTGTTGGTATGGGCAGTAGCCCTGGGGGCACTCTAAGCTGACCATCAGTGCACTGAAGAGCTTGAACGGACTGACACTGTGTCATGCTTCCTTTAAAAAAAAATCCCCTGGGCCCCAATCCAAGGCAACATAAGCCACAACAAAGACATTGTCCGTAGCTCTTACATGCTTGAAGGAATAAGTGGGATTTGTTCTTATGCTTAAAGCCAAGTGTGTGTTTTTATTGTTTTCACAGTGAGGGCCAGTCCGTTTTTTTTGTTTGTTTGTTTTTTTTTTGTTTGTGTTTTTTTTCCCCCTATTTCTGTTTTTTTTTTCTCTCCCAGCAGAGAGGCAGAATGTCTGGGAGCCACTTTTATTTCTTTATTAAATGAGAAGAGATGCAAGCGATTTCACTGCAGGGAAAACACCACCCCACCAAAACAGCCCGGGAGTCTCTGTCTCGCCAGGAGTCAGAATTACTTTCCTCAGAGATAAGCGGGGGGTGGGGGGGTCGGGTGTAGAGAGGAAGTCAGAAATGAAAGAGTTTGGCATTTTCTTCCAGGAGGAAGGGTTTTTTAGACTGTGAGAGTGGCCTCGGCCGTGGTCTGTTCAGAAGCTGAGGGCCACATGTGCTGCGTGTGTTTACAGAGAGACGGAGGAGGAGGTAGATAACGCCTGGCACAGTCTCCCCCTCGGCTGGGGGGGGCTTGCTGCGCAGGAACTCCGCTGCCGGAGAACGGAGTGTGAGTGGACTGGTTGTCAACATCCCCTCGGCTCTTATCTCCGCCTGCTTCCCTCCCGTGGGCCTCTGTTCTGCACTTCAGACGTGTCTTTTTATACTTTGGTCTTACCCTTTACTTTGATTCATTTAACCCCCCCCCCCCCCCCAATCCTTCTCGTCTTTCAAAAACATACATTTATTGCGGGGTCTTGGTAAGGTGTATAAGCCTTGTGGTAGCCAATGGTAACAATCACCGATGTTGGTTTCTGCACACAGTTTCAGATGGTGTTAAAATGACATCGTTTTATTGTAACGCATTTGGTAGCCATTTGATATGCTTTACGCATTGCTCACTGAATCTGGCCAAACACAAGGATTGTGCCCACCTACAGACATATATGTGCGTGCACACGCATTTGTGTGTGTGTGTGTTGTGTCTGTACATACATGGACCATGTGAGTCTGTTAAAACTAATGCAAATGCCCCAGTGTGCATGTACACTTCTACTAATACATGTCTGGACAAGTGAGTTTATGTTTGCATATGCATGCTTAGGAGTGCTTATGATTTTGCCTATCTTGTGCCCGTGTGTGTGTGTGTGTGTGTGTGTGTGTGTGTGTGTGATAGGGCTTGTTCTAGTGGATTTCTATATGTGCATGTGTGTGTGTGTGTGTGTGAGAGAGAGAGAGAAAGTGAGAGTGAGAGAGAAAATGAGAGAAAAAGAAAGAGAGAGAGAGAGAGGGAGAGAGAGAGAGTGAGAGAAAGAGACAGAGAGAGAGAGGAAGCGGGAGAGAGGGAGAGATAGAAAGAGAGGAAGAGAGAGAGTGTGTGCATGTACATGTAAACTGCTCAGCACATCCCAGAGTATCTGTTCCTACTTCGAACAACACAGGGCACCAGGCCGTGAGAAGGCCTGTGTGTTTGACTGTCTCCCTCAGCGCAGACAGGCGAGTGAGAGCGGCTTTGCCCCCTTTCCTCTCCCCAACCTCTGCCAGGCAGATTTGCGTGGTGCCGTGGCTCGGCGCGGCGCGGCGCGGCACTTTGTGGAGCCGGGGCAACGCGGTGAATACAGCCAGCACAGATAAACAGCGACTTGTTTGGCTGTGTCTGTGGCACTGCTGAGCCAGCTGATAACAGCGGCGGCTCCTGCCGGATACGCTCAGGGCCCGGAGAGGCAGACACTCTGGCAGCATCACTGTCCCTCCCCGAATCACAGCCTCCCGGGCAGGCTAATCTTTGCTCTTTTCTTTTTCGCTTCTCTTTTTTTTTAAAAAAACAAAAAAAAAAGAAAAGGGCTGAGCCAGTTAATTGTGGAGTGAGAGTGAAAACTATCAGTTGGCAGCATCAGCAGCGGGGGGGAGAACAGAGACAGGGACGGACTTCCAGGAAGAGAGAGACGCTTGTCTGTGGGGCTTTTATGTGACCAGACCGGTCTCAGGCTCTCTCACCACACACAAACACAAATACACACACAGACAAACACGCACACACACACACTCACAGGCACATGCACACACATATGCACGTACACACACATATGCATGCACACACAAACACAAATACACACACAGACAAACACGCACGCACACACACACACACTCACAGGCACATGCACACACATATGCACGTACACACACATATGCATGCACACACAAACACAAATACACACACAGACAAACACGCACGCACACACACACACACTCACAGGCACATGCACACACATATGCACGCACACTCACACACACACACACAGACGCACACAATGGGTGTACACATCCTCCTCCACATTGAAGATGCAGTAGACATGCATAGTAGACATGTTATTCATATATTGATATGCACTGATTAAAACAAGAGTCAAATGTTTAAAATAGCATGAATGGGTCCTCAAAGACTTAAAGTCATGCTGGAACATACCATGTTATGCCATGCACTTATCTAGTTAGCTGTGGTTGTGGTAAGAGGTTGCTGAGATAGGAATTTAAGAAGCTCTTCATTTCAGCTCAGTTCAGTTGTTTTGTTTTATCCTGGTTGTTAATGAGGAATATCCTGCCTATTACAGCAAAAGGGTAATGGGCAGTATGATTCAGAAGAGTCTTATATATTGAAGCATACATCAGTGGCTAACCTAAAACCAGAGGTTTTACAATACTTAGCTTTATCCTTGGTTTCAGCGAATACTGGCAAATCCTCTGACTCAGCTACAGGGAAAGTGCTACTCGAATAATAATAATAATAACGAGAAAACCACACATTAATCTGCTGCTGTACAGTGTTTTCAAGCACTTGACAGGTTTGATTGAGTCCAGGGGTCACTTTATTGTAATACTTTGCTGGATTAATTTCTGGTGTTTTCTTTTTTTTGCAGAAGTTCTGTGCTGTTGCTGGCTACTGAGAGCTACAAGACACGTCAGGATGATGAATGAGAGACAAGAAGAGGAACAATGTTTTCCTCTGAGGTTTATACATGGCCATTTGAGCCACTCTTGGTTCCTGACTACCAGACACTGCACACCTAGAGCCACTGGCCCCCTCTCCACAAGACCGTGAACAGGCACATAGCTCTGTGCCTGTGCTTGCAGGCCTCCCCAACGTGCTGGCTGGAATTTTTTTATGCAGAAGACGCAAGACCATGCAACACACATAAGTGGCCCCAAATAACAAACATTACATTACATTACATTACATTCGTTTAGCAGACGCTCTTATCCAGAGCAAGTTCCAGTACAATGTAACAGAAGTGTATCCATTCACGTTTAATGAGCAACAGTGTCAGACCAGGCTAATACTCCCGGACCAATGAGTGTGAGCATAACACTATTCAAGCCCTAATATAAACCCATGAATGAACACAGAACAATGAATAATCCAGGTATCTGGAAGGGGGGGAAAGGTGAAACGTGGAAAGTAAAACAGTTTGTGGTGGAGACGTGGACATTAACAGCTCAGTACTCCAGGCCTAAGAGCATTGATGGTGGTGGGTCTGGGGTGAATGCGCGGGGGGGGGGGGGGTTTGTTGGTGAATCTGTCTCCCGCCAATACCACATGCAGTCGTCTCACTGTCTTGACCCAGAAGTAGGCGCTGGAGTAATTGCAGCAACGCGGTATTGTGGGGAATACTTCGCATTCCTGCCTCTCTCAAGCAAGTTTTTTTTTTTCTGTGTTACTCGCCACCCCCCCCCCCCCCCTTTTTTTTTTTTGCACTGGGACCTGCCAGAGATAAAGCACGGCTGAAAGAGTCCTGTTTCTACTGTCACACTGAGGCGCAGAGGGGGAGAGAAGGAGTCGAGGTCAGGAACCCCAGGGCAGCAGAAGAACTCCTTGTTTTCCTGAAATAATGAGCTCCTGTCAGGGGTAAGGGCAGATGGGCCCCCTGACACCCTGCCCCCCCCAGGGGAGGAGAGGCGCAGAGGATGCAAGACGGGGTACCCCCGGAGAATGTTTCAGCTGCTCAGAGCTTGTGCGTAGGGGTACAGATTTCACTGTCCCTATAACAGCGTTATTAGCATGCCAAAGTCAGGCCACCGTGAGTCACGTCAAGGAGACAAAAGTCACACAACAAGTGAGGATGTGTCAATGGGGTCTTTGGACGGTGCCCCCATTCAGTTTATATGGCTCACTTCCCCTTTTTCCGTAAACAAAAATTCCTCTATCTCAGTCTCACTGCACCTCTATCTCCTTCATTCGCCTCCCCTTCTCTCAGCGCTCCCTCTCTCCCTCCTTCACTCTCTCCGTTTATAATCCGAGCTCCGGATCCCCGCTGATAGGCCAAACATGCCGAAAGGATCAGCAATCAATAACAGGGAGGGAATGTTTCTTCTCAGCTCCAGAACTTGAAGAGGCCACATCTGCTTTCAATAACCCCTGCCTCTGAGCTGCGGAGTTACACAATGATGTTCAAGTGTGCATTCAAACACAGACACAGACACACACACACACACACACACACACACACACACACCAGCACAAACAAAAACACAGCCTTTCATGATGGGCCAGAGACAAATGAGGAACAAAATGCATCTATTATAATTTGACTCAATGGCTACAGTTAATAACATTGATGCAGCACTCCATGTGTGTGCCTTGGGAACTTATAGAACTAATATGGGCAATATGTATATGTAACTATATAATATATAAATTGATCTGGGGGAGAGGTTTGCAGACATGCACTAACATTGTTTGTGCACATTGTGAATTTGCGTTAACTCTGCAAGTTATCTGCAGCAAATAACTGACTTGGTACGTCTTTCCTTTAGTTTAACATACAGTAGCAACTGTGACATCTGCAAAAGATTTTTTTGAAATAATACAGTTTATGTGTTTAACACAACACACATTTAACACATGTTGTGATGAAGACACACACGCTCTGTATGTGGAAGTGCATGCATGTGCATGATAGCAAGATCATGCAGTCAGATCTGTGTCAAAATACCCACAATGCCCTGGGGTGTCCATGCTGTGACCAAAACTCAGGATCCCCGGGTACATCTCACGACATGCTCCTTTTCCATAATTCCCTGTGGTATACTGCACTCCATACCTGGGATATTTAGGAGTCTGTGTGCTTTGTTTTGGATTCTGTGCTCTGATGACTGATGTATGGCAGTATGCTTGGCTTCCGTTGCGAAGTCAGATTGTAGAAGTTAACTTGTGTTAGGGCTTATAGGGTGCTCACACTCACTGGTCCGGGAGTGTTGTTAGCCTGGTCTGACACTGTTGCTCATTTTACTTGAATGGATAGACTTCTGTTCTTTTGTGCTGGAAGTCGCTCTGGATGAAAATGTCTGCTAAATGAATGTAATGTAATGTAATGTAAGATATGAACAGTGAGAGAAGAAGGGGGATCCAGCTCCAGACAGATCTTGGCCACGGCTGCGGGGAAGCTGTGGCTTCCTTGAAATATGGGTAATGCATTTTGGGTTTTGGGAAGGGTGCGAGATGGAATAACATCATCAGGACTCTCGGATATCAGGCCATGGTGGGTGGGGGTTGGGGGGGGGGGTGGGAATGGGGACGCAGGCAAGATGAAAGAGTTGGACGAAGGAGCCTGGCACATAAGCAAGAGTTTTGCTCCTGACTGTTAACAACTTCAAACCAGAGAACGCTGTGTGGACGTGGGGGGTGGGGTTCAGTGCGCGGGGGGGTCTAAAAGAGGTGGAGCCACAAAGATGGGGTGCTTTGAAAGTGCTTACTTTCCCCTCTCTGTGTTTACTGCATTTTTCTCTCTCGGGGGGAGGATGAAGCCGTACGTGCTTCTGCCCTGACCCGTTAATTTGCCGTAATGCCCGCGGCGTCTCCGGTACCTCGCTCCCCGCTTGGCGCACACGGTTGTGTGACGGTCGCCACGGCAGCCGTGTCACCTTACATCTGGCAAAGCCGCAGGTGGCTACAGCTGCTTCTGGTTTTCCGACGCCGGGGCCAGGGGGGGCGGGGGGGGCCCCCCTGTCACCCGGCCCTGCAGACGCAGCACCACGCCCTCCTCTCGCCCTCCGAGATCACCCCGAGAGGCAGGCGGGTCACGTCAAGCAGCTCCTCCGACCGGCTCCTCTGACCGGCCTGCTTCCTCCTTGCTGTCCCTACCCTCGGGGAGTGAATGAGACCATTCTGAGACTTCAGGTGCCTCCGCGTAAGCCGCCGGCGAAATGCAAAGAGGTAATTATTAATAATTAGACCCTATTGGCTTTGGCAGGTGGATTGGTGTTTTGGCACCTCGGATGGAAAAAATGAGGTAATCTCTCTCTCGATTTCGTGCCTGTATCCTCAGTGTAACCGGGTGCCAGGGGAAGAAGTGTGTGTGCATCGGGGTGACAGGGTTCATGCCCTGCGAACATATTTGCTTGCTCTTGCTCTCTGCCTCTAAGAGGAACCATTGCCACTATAATCACCTTCTGCAGTACAACAGGAGTTCCACTTGTGATTGGCCCACTTGTGTAAACCCACACTGTGAAATCTGGAGCCCTCCATTTCCCACTGATAAGAAGCCATGTGACACGGGCAGCCTGTTTTAATACAGATTCATTTTGACACCGAGACACCTCAGTTTGTGTTTGCCAGAGAATGACGTCTAACTGAAGATCCGTAGAGAAGGACACGTCCGTTGGCAGGAAAAGGTTATAAAATATTCAGACCTTTTTGGTGGCCACCACAAAAAGTCTGCAGGAGCTCCAACCACCA
Organism: Megalops cyprinoides; assembly: GCF_013368585.1. Classification (NCBI taxonomy): domain Eukaryota; kingdom Metazoa; phylum Chordata; class Actinopteri; order Elopiformes; family Megalopidae; genus Megalops; species Megalops cyprinoides. Next base: position 7,560,715 of record NC_050590.1, read on the forward strand.
CACACATAAATAACAGACAATGTCTAAAAGAAAGGTCTGTCATCAAGACATGCAAATATTTTCCTTAGCAACCATGAGACACATATTTGTCACCACCACAGGTATCAAAATACATTTTTTTTGTAAGAGAAACGCACAAGACCCACTTAAAAAAACGGACGACAGCAAATCAACACTCTCTGCTGTCCTCGCAGCCTCCTCTCAAAGGCAAACTCGGGTTCTCAGTTTTTGCGAGTTTTTCTTTTCTTCTTTTATTCGTCCGCGCTGGCATTCCTTCGGCAACTTTATGAGCGTGCGTTTTTTACGATCCTGCCAGCTCAGACTGGCTGAGTCGGGGCAAAAAAAAAAAAAAACAGCAACACACACACAACTACCGTTTTTACAGCCCTTCCCTGCCCTCGCAAAAGCCCTCCATTATAATTATCAGTACAATGAACTGATTCACAACTTTTAATTCAATGGCACACAGTGCCTCTGTTTCATCAATGACTTGTAGCGCAGACGAGCTGTAGGGTTTATTGGGTCTCTCCGACCCGTTGGGAAGCACGGCGAGAGCTGAAGTAGGAAATCTGCGGACACGCCAAGAGGATGGGGCCAAAGGACCTAACAGTGATTTACAGCACATACAAAAATCATAAATATATTCGAAACAGCCTGCCATTACGAGGTAAGAAGTAAAAAAAAAAAATCACTTCACCGCACGTTTCCATATTTCATTCATCTCGAGGGTGGCGTGTGACGGGCAGACACAGATGGGAGGACATCCCGCACCTTCTGCTCTCTCTTGGAGGGGGTGGGGGGTGGGTGGGGTTGGGGGGGTGAGGGATGGAGAGAGGGGGCGTGTGGTAAAAAAGATGGAAAAGATCAAGTGAAAATCCCTGTGGAGCTGAGACATTTGCCACCATGAGACCAACTCGGAGGAGCCTTCGAGTCCGACTGCTGCTCCAAGGACAGACAGACACACACATATGCATGCACACACACACACACACACACACACACACATGCACATACACACACACAAACACACACACAAACATGCATACACACGCATACACAGACACACACACACACAGACACTGACACACACGCCCTTACACTCTCACACACGCATGCATACACACACACTCACACACACACAAACACACACACACACACATCCTATGCAGGCTAACACAGGAGTTCCGCGGGTTCCTTTTAAGGCAGCAGACCGGGTGATGCGCTCGCTGTGGCGGAGGGAGAGCCCGGCTCAGGGCCTGGCTGATGACTCAGCGGCAGACAGAGAGGCCGATGATGGCGGCGATAAGGCCACGTTCCAACAGCGGGGCACGCAGAGGGGGGGGGGGGGGGGGGGGCATGCTGGTAGCCTCTCTCTCATCTCCCCCCTAGCTCCCCGGTGGCTTTGTGTGTGTGTATGTGTGTGTTTTTTTTTTGTTTTTTTTACCACGGCGCTCCTTGGTGCCACCCTGTCTTTCCATCGCACGCACGGCTGCAGGACCTTTCTCACGGCAGGGTGATGCCGGACTGGCTGCCCACGCCTCCACGCTTCATTGCACACCGAGAGAGCATCCCAGCAGCCGTCTCTCTGGCGCAGACTGCAGCCTCCAGCGCCGTCACCAGCAAGCGATGGAGCTGATAGCACAGGCAGGGTAGGGCAGGGCTCGACAGACATGTACACAATGCCATTGTTCAAAGACAAGGGACGCACACGCTCTCTCCCTGTGACTGTACATACAACCGTCAGACCTTTTTTTTTTTTCCCATGTTGCAAGCGACTGTTGCATCATCACTCTGTCGGCTTTCGCCATAGCTGAGCTCTCGTTCTCATGGGCCTCGGTTTGTTGTTATGAGGGAGAACAATAACGACGCAGACACCTTCCTCCCGAAGCATTCACGGCCTCCGTCTCCTGTACCGGGCATGCCCCCAGCATGTGGGCTGGGGGCTCTCCGGAGAACGTGCTTTACATCATGGCTAATTGCTTATGATTCTTCCCTCCTCCCAACTTCAAAGACGCGCGGATCGCGGGTCACGGGTCAAAGGCTACACGGCAGTCCGCGTGTCCTCCCTCTTCCTGTTTCTGTCTGGCCGGGCGGCAGGGATGAGATCGGAGTAGAGGGCTGAAGGGCTGAATGCCCCTGGGGTCAGCGAAGGGAGGTCCCACCTTAACCCCCCCCCCCCCCCCCCCACCCCCACAAGTCCCCCCCGCCAACCACAGAGACCCAGTGACGAGGCGCTGTTCTCACCCCAGCTATTACTCGGCCTACATCTGCACACGTACACACATACAGCACGTGTCCGGCTTGGCCCAAACAGGCCCAGTTGGGTCATCATTGTGGTTCTGATTAAAAAAAAAGAAGAAAACAGTCACAGACAAGTGGACATGCTGCCCCTTTTTCCCCCTTTTTCTTCCATTTTGAAAAGACCCCTGCCATTCAGAATGCCTGCAGTTCATGCATGTTCTGGGGTGCCCTGCTGCTTCAGTAGATGGCCAGCGTTGCCACCACTTCCTCAGCTCTTTGCTGAGATTCCCGTCTGAATAATGGACCACAGAAACGGAGCTGATTTCCTCAGGAGACGGAAATAGAGCTTGATCCTTGCTAAAGTACAGATTTTACCATTCCTGTCTGTCAGACCCTGCTCTGTCTCTCTGTCTCACTATCTCTGTCCCTCTGTCTCTTTGTCTTTTTGACCCCCCCCCCCCCCCTCCTTCAATGCCCCCCCCCTTGCTCGGCTAGTGCTAGTGTCTGTTTGTAGCATTTGAAGGGTGCAGAGATTCACAGTGATTTTTTTTCTGTCTGTCTGATGAACACTGTCTCCTTGCCTGTCTGTCTGTCTGTCTGCCTGCCTGTCTAATTTTGTCTCCTTAGCTGTTTTAAACAGTGTCTCACAAGGATATGTAAGGATGTGAGTTGTAGTACTGAAAGTTAATAAAAGTTAAAAGTTAATCATAAAAGTTATTCATGTGGCAAAAAATATACCTGGCAGGTTTGGGTACCAGGCCAGGAGTGAGAAAGCTGAAAAACCCCTTCATCTTCCCATTAAATGTATGAACAAAACCTGGATGAACTATCAAGGGAGGTTGTGCAGCATAGACTGCTCTTTCCCTGTTGAATTCAAGGACCCCAGCCCCCCCCCCCCCCACCACACCACCCCCTGCCACTCCGCCCAAATAAAAAATAAACAGACTAAAACAACAAAAGATGCCCAATTCCCCCAAGTTAAACAAATATGACGGGGGTTAAAAAAAAAACGACAACTGTGAATACATACATGCTCAGATCAGGATGTGCAACCTTGAGCGAGAAGGGAAAGAAGCGTGGAGGCCTTCCGTGGCGATGTGTCTTGGCAGGCAGAGATAGGGGCAATGGAGTCACAGGCCCAGTCGTCATCTTGCCGCACATTCCAGCCCTATCTGTGCAATAAACTGGATCTCCTTCTCCTGCTTATCAGCTGTCAAGCATTTTCCATCTCGAACCCTCTTACTCTCCCTCTCTCTCTCTCTCTCTCTCTCTCTCTCTCTCTCTAACTCTCTCTCTGTCTCTTTCTCTCTCTGTGACTCTTTTCCTCTCTCTCTCTCTCTCTCCCCCTCCCTCTCTCTCTCTCCCTCTTTCTCTCTCTCTCTCTCTCTGTCATCCTTTGTTTTCCTTTCCCTTTAACCCACGCTGGTGACACAGACCAGAAACGGTTAATCGTCATTAAGATAAGGAAGCCACGGAGACATCAGACACCCTGGGGACTGCCTATAACCCAAACACTCAGGTCCCCTGTGTCAGATTCATGGGAGGCGCTGTCCCTGCCCTGGCCCCAGAGGGCCATCACAGCGAAGTATCCCTCTTACACACACATGTGCACACACGTGCACACACACACACACACACACACGCACACACACACACACACACACACACACTCATACACAGTTCAATGGTACAATGAATGTACATTATAAAATATTTATATACAAATGCAGCACATGCACAAAGGCATACATACAAAAGTTCAACCATACACACATACACACAAACGCACACACGAATGCAGGCACGCACACATAAGCATGTGCAAGCACATACATTCACAACCATGCACAAACTCGTGTACACAGGAAAACACATTCACACATACTTGTATGCAAGCACATACATACACATGCACACACACAAAGCATTTCCTTCTCCACTGAATTACTCCACACCCACTCTATGCTAGATAGACATCCCGCTGCCACTTCTTTAACTCCCTATAACTCCCTGGAAAACTCCACTGAGAATCTTAGCAGTCTTCTACAGCTTTGTCCCTGTAGCTTTAAGGATGCCACTTCTGTACAAACAAAGCGCATAATTAAACAGTGTTGGAAATGCCATCAATTTAGCTGTTTTACATGTTTCCCTGTGAGACGGAAATACCCGCAACATTCCAAGTCAACTTCAAGCGTCAACTACGCAGTTGGCTCTTGGTAAACAATTCCAATTCTATGCACTGGAGAGTTCTGGAACCAGAGAAACACCCAGAATCCTTTGCTGTATCTCTGAGGCCTGTAGCCCACCCCCACAGCAGAGCAGCCAGTGGGGTCAGAGCAGAGTGTTTGGCTCCTGTCTCTGAGGTACTTTCAAAGCTGGCCTGCTTTTTTTTCTGTTTGTTTTGTTTTGTTTTGTTTTTTGTTATTGCAGAATTCCAATGGCTTCATAGGCTCCAGTAACTTGATGCCCTTCCCTTCCAAAACACAGTCCTTGGACACTTTCATATTTCCTGGCTGACACTGTCCTGTTCTAAATTGTGCTTGTTGGACATGTGTGCCATCGCTAACCTGGAAGCTTGTTTCGAACAGACAGCAAAGAGATATATGTTCCGACGGACAAACAGCAAGAATGTTCATAAACGTGCAACATCTACACACACAGAATAGGAACGTGCAAACATAATCATAAAATAATTCAGATGTTCATATCAGTACAGCGCTTATATCCTTTCCAGACCGGTTCAGTGCCCAAAGAACTAAACCTGCTCTTCAGAGGAATCTCTCGAGAGTGACTTGGCAATGAGATGGAAACGAGCAACCTGAAAAGATAAAACTTTAGGGTCTAGGCGCATAGAAAACCTAAGGAGGGTTCCAAGGAGTAACCTTTCGAGGAGTAACCTTCCGAAGAGTAACCTTCCGAGGAGTAACCACAGCAAAGCTCTACACTTTGGCCTTCTGTTGAACATCGCATTTTGAAGCCCTGTCAAACAAAGCCACAATCCGCCTCACCCCTGTGCATCCGCTTTGCCTCAAACATGTAATTATCAAGGCTGGAGAAGCCAGTTTGTCAGGCGCATAGATAATCACAGAACTACTGCACTAACGTCCCTCGTTGCTCCAGCTCCTCAATATGTCTATAGGTGCTGATAGTGGAAAAAATGGGTCTGAAACTACACTGTAAAAACAGTGCACAAAAACCTTTGTTGACACTGGGAGAAAGTAGTTTTGGAAATGGAATCCAGACAAAACATTAATGTTCCAAAATGAACCAAAAGCCACGCAAAAGCTTCCAACTCTTAAATCACAACGTCAGTGCCAATACAACTGTTCACCTGGTCTCTGGACCTCACCACACAATAATGACATTGTAATGGTAAAATAATTACATATGTTATAATATATTGATATTACATAGTAACAACAATAATAACAATCATGATAATGTTATTATTATTAATGTCTTACTGTTCCTACAATGCTTGTAGGAAGACTTGCACCCATGGCCAAAAAGTCAATTCTCATGTTTCATACTACATTTGTTGTTTTGGGCAACATTTAGCGATTTGAAAGCAATCTATATTCTCTGTTTGCATAATCATTTGAAAGATTGTTAATGTGTTGTATCTGTTTCCGCAGAGTTAAGAGCCATTGATTTTAGTTGTTGTTGTTATTCTGAGGGGGGTTTATAGGTCCAACTCCGGGAGTTCAGTCTGAGACTGGTAAATCACAGACCTCTAACTGACAGGCAGCATTTTAAGCCATGCATTTGATTCCATAAACATGAAGGAGAACAGTTCTACAAAGCTAAAATGAGTAAAACTCTCGGCTGTTTTTATTCCAAGGGAAAGGCACTGTCACAATCTGGAATATCTCAAATGTAAAGGATAATCATGTGTGCATATATTTCACATACACTCACACACACACACACTCACACACACACACATACACACACACACATACACGCACAGTTCAATGATACAATGAAGTGTATATTATAAAATATTTATATATGTTCACATTATTACACCATGTGCTTTGCTTTCAAAGCATACCATTCATACAGATTGTCAAGGAAAATATAATTCAAGCTGGCAGCATGTTTGAACTATCTACTTAAAAAGTATTTCTCCCTGCCCCATCTCAACAAACACAAAAAAAGACTTACTGCACCCGCTAAACACACTAAAAATATTTCTGCAATACTCCTGAGTTCACCAAGAAAGAATGTAGCCTACTTCTAGGAAGTATAACAGTGGAAATGGAACATTATATGCAGCAGGTCATGATTTTTAAATCAACTGCTAAATGTTACAATGTATGAGCATGAACAGCTGCTGCAGTTGAGCTATAAAAATTGTTATAGCCATTCTTCACTATTTCAAGGTATTAAGAAAAAATTTATCTCAGCCACACTACAAATGTTTTCTTGTAGTGACACTTACCATTTAAGTACTGAATTGGTTCACTGCTCAATATTAGTTCAGTCAAGTTCAAATCATAATGATGAGTGGATGAACAACAAGAAATAATTTCAAATCTTACCAAGAAAGCCCTGTCTTTACAAACTGAAAACGAGCAAAGTTGACTTAACCCATGCTTCCTGTTTCTTATGTATTATAGAAACCTTTTGGAAAAACTTCAAATATATCAAAAAATGTAACTTCAAATATCAAATAATGTGGGGAATAATTGTGGTCTGGGGATGTAAATCCTGCCCTTAGGACACATGCCATTGGGCTCATGTAAACTGCTTCAGTAAGACACCCATATCTAAAAACAGCTGTGCACCTCACTTTCGATAAGGTCATTGTGCCAAGCAAAGATATCGACATAATAATAATTTAACGCATCTGTTATTCATATTTTCATTGTTGTTGTTAATATTAATAATAATACATGCATGCATTTATTTTTATGTATGCTGGTTTAAGGTAGGGCTGGTGGGTGTGTGGCTGTATTAGCAGGCTGGTTTAAGGTAGGGCGGATGGGTGTGTGGCCGTATTAGCATGCTGGTTTAAGGTAGGACTGGTGGACCTGTGGCTGTATTAGCAGGCTGGTTTAAGGCAGGGCTGGTGGGTGTATGGCTGTATTAGCAGGCTGGTTTAAGGCAGGGCTGGTGGGTGTGTGGCTGTATTAGCAGGCTGGTTTAAGGAAGGGCTGGTGGGTGTGTGGCTGTATTAGCAGGCTGGTTTAAGGTAGGACTGGTGGGTGTATGGCCGTATTAGCAGGCTGGTTTAAGGCAGGGCTGGTGGGTGTGTGGCTGTATTAGCAGGCTGGTTTAAGGTAGGACTGGTGGGTGTATGGCCGTATTAGCAGGCTGGTTTAAGGTAGGACTGGTGGATGTATGGCTTTATTAGCAGGCTGGTTTAAGGCAGGGCTGGTGGGTGTATGGCTGTATTAGCAGGCTGGTTTAAGGCAGGGCTGGTGGGTGTATAGCTGTATTAGCAGGCTGGTTTAAGGCAGGACTGGTGGATGTGTGGCTGTATTAGCAGGCTGGTTTAAGGTAGGACTGGTGGATGTGTGGCTGTATTAGCAGGCTGGTTTAAGGCAGGGCTGGTGGATGTGTGGCTGTATTAGCAGGCTGGTTTAAGGCAGGGCTGGTGGGTGTATAGCTGTATTAGCAGGCTGGTTTAAGGTAGGGCTGGTGGGTGTGCTGAGACACATGATGACTGAGGGCCTCCTGAGCTGAATGACTGCAGCATGGTACTCATCACTGCTCACACAGGGGATTGCCTGTGACAAGTGAACACAGAGCAGCTCTAATTCAGGCAACTTCATCTGTAACCCCTGTAAAACAGCGAGTATCAGAGCACTGGGGGGCGGGGCGGGGGGGGGGGGGGGGGAATGAAAGGCACCCTGGAACAGCTCTTTCCAAAGTCAAAATCAAACCCTTCTTGTGGGCCTATAGGTTCACTTTCCAGGATGAAAGGCTTCTTGAAGAAACCCTCCTTTGTTTATAACCGAGCTTACCTCACCTTTTTTAAAAATACCACAGCCCCACTTGGATAATAAAAAAGGCCTATATTCGGGTGCGTGTTCCTGGCATGATCCTCGGTAGCACCAAGCACGGGCACACAGAAAGGTGGATATGTTGAATTACAGCAGGCTTTCTCTCTTTCTTTCTTTTTCTCTTTTTTTTCTTCAGTATAACTTCAGAAACGGGGGGGGGGGGGGGGGGGGGGGGCATGCGCAGTAACGCATGCATTGCTGGGGCCTTAGTAATATCCAGACAGGAGCCTGTAATTACGCAGGAAGCAGCCCACAGTGCAGGCCCTGCCCAGCACTCCTCCAGCGGTGCCCCCGTGCCGGCTCCACACTGCTCCCAGCTGAGATCTGCAGCCCTGTCCTCCACAGCACTGCCCCGGCACCCAGGAGGCCTTACACAAGACTCTTAAACTCCATTGCCAAGTGCAGTTTGGGAGTCGCCATCGGAGTAGTGGGATTGGTGGGGAGGGGGGATGGAGCCCTGACCTGATTAGTTTCCACCACCCTCTCATATACTGGCCCCGGACCAGTGTTAAGTTTACCGGTAACTCACCACGTGAGTTGCTGGCTACTTTCAGAGTGCAGGCTTTCAGCACGCTAGCCCATTTATGACTACGTCACCACAGTGGATTTCTGACCCCTTTAAAAAGCAATGTATGCCAATATTTTGTGATATAGGAAATCCAAAATATTACTTTACATAAATGTAAAAAAAAACATGGAAGGAACTCGTAATCATTTTTTGTTGAACTCCTAATAATTTGAAAGGAGTTCATTTCCGAACTCCTTTCAAATTATTTTCAGTTCAATGCATTTTCCTACATGTACTGTAGAATATATTTTATATGTATTTATGTATGTATACATGTATTGTTTCACTTTATCAATATATTAAATGTATATAAATTATTCTACAAAATATGAATGCAATATGCAATATATTCCACCAAGATATATTCTTTGTATTTTGAATATATATTATATATATATATATATATATATATATATATATATATATATATATATATATATATATATATATACACTTTTAATACTTTTTTTAATGTTGGGGTGAATCAATATCAATGTTTTCCTATGCTGGGCAGAGGGTTAAAATACAGCTATAGTTTTCAGCAGCGTCCACATCTGCACCGGGAGTCATGGGGGTCTCTGCAGTGATTACGCGGAGAGAAATAAAGCAGAAATGTTTAAGATGAATGTCTGATAAGGGCTTAGCGTGCACAATGACTCCTATACTTCTCGTGCAGCGAGTGACATGCATTCGCACGCCAACGGAGTTCGGTCACACAGGAATGCTTTCTCCGCTCCGGAGACTCACAGACACACTACTGCAGTACGATTGGTTATCTCCCAGTGTACTGACTGGGCTGGCAGGCCCTACCCTTTGAAACGTGATCCACTGCATGTCGAAGAACAGCCTTTGCACTCTAATTGGATGATTATATCCAGAACAACGTTATTTTAGCTCCGAGGGGGAAAAAATCGCTTTATTGCTTGGTCAGCTCCTCTTGTGTTGCTATTTGTAACTATGGCTCAGACTCTCAAACTTCAGGCTGTTTAAATTAATGCCAGATTGTAAATAATCATTTGTTTAAAAACAAAATTACCAAAAAAATTACAAAAACAAAAACCTAATAATTTGCCAAACACTGAAGACTAGTGTTCAGTGCCAATTTCAACATCGTTGTGAAATAAAGAGTTCTTTTCAGAAATTAACTTACAAATGCACACAAGCATTGGACGTCATCACCTAGTATAATTCCTCATTTTAAGGAACTTTTTACCTTGTTTTTCTCTCATCCCTTTTAGAGAAAGTAAAGCAAAGATGAAGGACACAGAGAATCATATAGTTGATGAATTTCTGAACCCATCCAAGAGCACCTTTCATAATGTTCTTGTAGTGTAGTGTCAATGATAATCAAATCACTGCAATGCCCCACCCCAAAGCCCAAAATTTACAGCATGGTTCTCCTCCAAGTCTCTGCTGCCAATCCACCTCACACAGTATACCCACTATCCTCCATCTCTCTTGTCCAATATCTACCTGCAAAAACAACGCAGGGTGCTCAGAAAACCACCTGCAAACCTTGTGATGTGTAAAATAAGTGGGCATGACTCGTGACAAGTTCTGTCAAATACTCTATCTGCATTAAGCTCCTGTGATCAAGAGGAACATAAATAATGGTCCCATAAATGCTCCAGAAAGCGCAAAAATATGTGCATGTTTGCAGTTCTTCTGAATCAAAGCGAGTGAGAAATAATTTAGAAACTATTTATCTGTTCCATACTGTATACTATCTATTTGAGCAAGTGGCCATCTCAAATGAATGCCTGCTGAATAAGAACATACATGCTGTTGCAGATATAGACATAAAGGGCATTAAAAACCCATCCATTTGGGTCACAAGTGGCTTAGTCAGCAGGGTGCTCACTCTGCCGAGGTTGAACCATACAGCCCTGGATTTGAAACCTGTTGTGTTGTCTACCAGTCATAACCAGCCGTTCACAATGTTGGAACAAATTTGCTTTGTTCCATAGGTGACAGGAGTGGGTAGGCTAGCCATGGTTTTATCATCTGAACTCTCAAGCACCCTGAAAGTCAGGCACCTGCGAGTTGCTCAGATGATGTCCGTGGAATAGCGCCTACGCTCCAGTTAGCACCCGCTTCGCTGTGGTGCCCTGTGTGACTTGCCGTGTGCAACGGCATTTTATATGCAACGGCTGCATGCGAGCGCGTCAGAGGATCGCATTCGTCCTGCTTCTTCATTCCTGCGTGACTGCAGAGGCCTGTATGCCACAGCGAGGCAAGCCTAATGTGCAATAGGTAATTCCATACAGGGTTGCATAAAGACCATTTAAAAATCCATCCATTATTGACAATGCAAGAAAAGTACTCTTGCAAAACAATATTCGTATCTTTACTTAAACCACCGAAATGTTGTCATTCTGGCCAAAATATGCTTTGTCTTCTCAACATGAAAAGGCTTGTTAGTGGTTAGGGGAAATGTCGCTTCACATCTCCTCTTGGCGGGGGTGAGTGCGATTTTGTGGCTGGAGCAGGATGTGGAGCAAAGGAGAGTTACGTCTCTGGCAGGACTGCAGCTTCAAGCATGACATTTCAGCGGTCATCCGTATATCAAAATAAAATCTAAAAGCGGGGGAAATAAAAAAAAAACTTTAAAATATTTCCTTGAACTCTTTGTGCCCCATAATCATGTGGGAAACAGCAGTGTATTTGCATTGTCAAAACACCCAGAGCCTGTTTTAAACTCACACTGCGCTGCCGAACAATGACGGACCTGGGGAAATTACAGGACCGACACAGTAACCTTCGTCTTGGTCACGTCTCCTCCGTTCCCAACAGAGAATGAAAGATCTCGGGATGTACACCGAACTGTTAAAAAAGACTGGGGTTTAAAACCAGAACAGAAACATATTGATGGGAGCTCATTTTATCCTGGATCAAATGCCCAAGAGGACATGGATGGAACAGCACCACGATCCCTGCAGTCTCCCTGAAGAGATCTGCATATGTTCCAAGCTCTCCTGCAAAGCTAACAGCCTTTTTTTTTTTGCTTCTGATAGGTGGACGGACAGGGAACTTAAAAGGACTTTAACTTTTCCCTGGTCACCAAACTCTCAATGTCACTGACCTGTCGTTGTTTCATGGACTTTGCTCACGTGCATTTCACACCAAAGGAACCAATAGGCCATCTAAGACAGATGGACATCTTGAGTTGGGAGATGAGACTGCGGGGGGGGGGGGTGATGGGTTAATGCAAAAAAAAAAAAATCTTGCAAGATCAAGCCTTAAAGCTGTCAAATCCCATATTATAGACCTATATTAAATCCGTACACATTTCAGCACACTTACAAATGACAGTTTCCTGTGTTTTGCCACTAGCATGATACAAAAGACATAGCATAGAGCATTATCATGTGAAAAGCTCAAAAATGTCAGACAAAAGCCTCTAATTGCAAGACCCTGATGGAAGGAATTCCATAAAGGGGTCGAGGTCGGGGGGGCAGTCTGAGGAGCAGGGGGTTCAGATGGAGCCAGTTCCTATTTTTTTGGCCGCTCTCTGCTGCCGTCCCCCTTGTATATTTTTCTTGCGCTCCGCTGTGACACGGAGCAGGAAATTAAGACATTGATTGTTCTCAGCGAAACATTGCAAACACCGAGGGTAATCTACCGTTTTCTGAGGGTGGGGGGGTGGGGGTGGGGGAGAATAGGGAACAGGGAAGGCAGACTACCTTTGAAGTTGTGCTTTCTTCTGTAACCGAGTCCAAATGCTTCTCTGGTGAGACAACAAACAAGATGCTAGCCTGTTTTGTTTTGTGTTTTGCGTTTTTTTTTTTTTTTTCCATGTTGCATTCATACAAGTCAGCTTGAATGCATCTCGTAATTAGTGAAGGCTGTTTACTACTGGGGGCTGTGAGTGACTTCATATGAGCCTGTGTGATTTAATCTTAAAGGGGTTTTATAACAATAAACAGACAATCTTACAAAGGCTGAGGCAGACAAGGCGCATTACTGCTTAGGATAATGCCTTATTAATAATAATAATAATAATAATCATCATCATCATCATCACCATCATCATCATCATGTCATGAATTAATAGAAACTAAGAAATGCTTCCAAAAACGAACAACTTAGATATGATTTTTGAACATCACAGTGCTAAAATCTACTCTCAAATGTAAGGTCAGTGTTGTATGGAGTAACATACAGTGTGTGAAATCTCTGCAGTTCTTCACATTGCTATTGTGTTTAAAATATCATCTCTTGTGTGTGCGCGTGTGTGTGTGTGTGTGTGCGTGTGTGTGTGAGAATGTGTGTGTTTGTTATTATTTCAGCCCTATAGAGTGAGTCAGAATACATTAAGAGAAACACGTTCAGGTCAAAATTACAGACCACAGTATGAAATCACCCTCGTCAAGACACACCAGAGTATACATATCCGGCCCCCTACCAAGGGATTACGGAAACAAATCATTAAAAAAATATTACGCCACATCATTTGCCAAATAAAAAGCATCCACTCGTTTCAATCAAGGGACTGAAATGAAAACAGTGGGTCAGGTTCTCAAAGCAGCCCAGATGGAGGATTTTGCGCGTCTGTGAAACGTGTTGCCTTTGCACACAGAGGGAGCTCTGAACCCGCTGGCCCTGAGTGGGGCAGCCACGCCATGCAACCGTTTCATGAGCGTCTGCGGTCTGCAGTCCCTGACTGTCAGCAGGTGAACAAATACCAGCGTCCCACGTTCAAGGGGGGGAACCGTACAATTTACTGTCATCACCTAGCAGATAGCTAAAAATCCCCCCCGCCCAACACACACACACACACACACACACACACACACACACACACGTGCAGGCGAGCTTGTACACACACACATACACACACACACACAAATGCGCACACACAGACACACACACACACACACATGCAGGCGAGCTTGTACACACACACATACACACACATGGTCACACACACAACTGAACCTTTTTTTTCAAACTCAGGTGAAGGTGAAGGGCATTCTCTCTGTCTCCATAGTTGCATTTCCTTACATCTTACCTTGCGCAAAATTCCATAACTGTGGAAGTGACCTTGCAAGCAAAGACGAAACAGAGACTCAATTCAGATCCTCGTTTTCTTTTTGTAATGTCAGACCATCTTCAGAGTGTAGGCAAAAATATGCTTAGCATCATTACCACTTTGATCACATATCATTTCAAAGCAAGAAATCCTGTGGTTTAGTGAAGTGTTAACAGGAGAAATCACCTCCTGAAGTGCAGAACTCTGAAGTGTGTGGGAAATATTGAGCTGGGAGGCATACATACAACAGCAGCAGGATCCGGGTGGCATTTTCCCAGAAGTAGCCCATAAAACTGGCAGAGAAAAATAAAAACAAAGACAAAAAAAACCCTAAAACAACCCGCAAACGGAGGGTGTAGACATTACTGTTGGCTCTTGTTCTGCATCATGAGGCCTGTAGACATGATGGCGATGATGACATGTCTTCCCCAAACCCACACTTCCCCCCCCCCCACCTCTCTCACTCAGGACCCCCGCTAAACTGGCACACTCATGCTGGCACTGGCCAGGCCCACTACCAGCCCCCCCCCCCCCCCCCCCCCCCCCCCCCGTTCTCTCTCTCGCTCAGTCATGTGTGTGTGTGTGTGTGTGTGTGTGTGTATTATTATGTATGTGTGTGTGTGTGTGTGCGTGTGTACCTCCTTTCTCTTACTCCCTCTCTTTCTCTACCCTCTTCCTCTCTCTATCTCTTTCTGTGTGCACCCGTTTCTCTCTCTTCCTCCCTCTCTCTCTAACCTCCTTCCGTTCTCTCTCTCTCTCTCTCTCTCTCTCTCTCTATCTTCCACTGTTTCTCACTCCTTCTCTCTCTCTTTCTCTCTCTTTTACTGCCTCTCTCCATCTCTCTCTCTCACTCTCTCCCCAACATCCCTTTATGAGATGCGCCTCGAGGAGGTGGTGCCTCCGCTTCCCTCCAAAAACTGTCAATCTCCCCTCGCAGCAACGCCAGGTACTCCCCCGCTGCCTCCCCAGCCCTTCCAGGCCCTAACCCACAATGCACCTGGATGAGAGCCAGGGCTGCTGTTAATTCCGACTCCTTATTAAGTTAAATGCAGCGCGGGAGGCTGTGTAGGAGCTAATGAGGAGTGGGAATCTGGCTGTGCTGCTGGATGGTAATCAAGCTCCAGGGCCTCCTGTCCCAGCCATTATAAAAATTAGCGTGTGGAAAATGAGTCCAGTGCTGTGCAGTGTTTAATTAAAAGGCCTGAGTCTGCCTTTGATCTGACTGACTCCAGGTCAGTGTGTGTGTGTGTGTGTGTGCGTGCGTGCGTGCACGTGTGTGTGTGTGTGTGTGTGTGTGTGTGGATGGAGGGGGTCTGTCTTCTCCTTGGACTTAGGTCTATGCAGTGCTTCACAAGGCAGATCTGTGTCCTTTTAACCACAATATTAAACTATTTACTTCACCCTCCCAGAGCTTAAAAGCCAAAGAGCTATCTTGACAAAAACAAAATTGGTCAGATTAAATTGCACATGTTTTGGGAGTGTCAAGTCAGAAGAACTTTCTGAGATGATGTCGCAAAAACAATATCTGATATCACTTATACTGAAATAAAAATATCCTCATGTTATGTTTTCTAAAGGACAATTCTAAACTGAGGTTATCTGTCCCAGATGACAACTTTTTCTAGCTACAGTCATTACTGCTAAGAAAACCATTCTTCATGGCTCACCCCTAGCCTGCCTTCATTTATGGTAGTCACATTTACATGCAATTATACTCATATAGAGAGATCAACAGCAAATATTAATGAGCTTCTTGGAACTGTAACAGATATTGTGTACTGCATGTATATTTTTTCTTGTCTGTATGTTGCTTACGTGATACAAAATGTCAGTTTAAAGTAAGGATGATTGGTAAAAGTGTGGTAGGGTAATAGGTAAAGCGGTATTGTTAGCAAAGTAAGTTAAGTGGGTGCTTTACAGTGCTACAAATGAGTGGACTTGAGAGAGCAACAACAGGAGTATAAAAAGGTAGAGCAACCACTGTAGCTAAAGCTAGATAGATGATTCAAAAATGTTTGTGGGTGTGTGCATGTGTGAGAGAGAGACCAAGCATGAGAGAGTGAGAGAGAGAGAGACTCTCTCTCTGTATATTTGTATACAGAGAGAAAGTGTATTTTATGTGTATGTGTCGACAAAATATGTACCATTGCAAAATTGCAAAATTCATATTTTTCTATTTTGTTTCACCATGTAATTGTGGGGGGTCACTTCAGAAAGCCAGTAAACACGAAACCACATTCAGCGCAGATGGGTGGGGGGGGGGGGGGGGGTTGGGGGGGGAGGGGGGGCACATAAAAACAATCTTTTAAACAACTGAACCTGGCATTAGCCACATTGTTTTCGCGCTGGCAGAAAGAGGCAGAACGTTTGATTGGCCCGTGCGCTAATGCAGTGAAAGGAGTGCTGAAAGTGCTGGAAGCAGTCCCCTCAGCCCGTGTTTGTGTGAGATGGTATCACAGCCTCAGTGGGTGGCAGGGGCCCACTCGGGGAGAGCTCCAAGTGGGCAGGAGGGGAGCAGGAGACTCCACGGAGAGAGGGGTGCCTGAGGGGGTGCCCAAACCGGGGGGGCGGGGTCAGACTTCATTTAGGACATGGACTCCCAGTGCTCACCCTGTGGTTTGGTGGGTAGCCTGCTTCTGTTGGTGTCCGTTTCACCTTAGCGTTCCTTTGGTAATGCTCTGCTAATACATTGGGTTGATGAACTGAACTGTCCTACAGCACATTGCTTTCAGGGTCTGGGTTGGGATCCACGGGTGGGTGATTGTGGGTGATTTTAATGGGGTCACCAAACCAAATTGTAGATCTAAATATGGGATCTGTGTCAAGAGTAAAATCACAGTTCTATCCGCAGTACACCTTGTAGCCACGTCAGGCAGTTATTTAGAAACTTGTTCAGATGATTCTGAAGATAATTATACCGCACATGGTGATGAACTTACCACCCATCAGCCTACTGATGATAACAATACAATGGACCTACTGCACTTATTGAGAAAAAGAAGTTATTCTAATGCTACTACACATATGTTAAAAATTAATTTCTTTTGATAATATTGATGATAACACCATATGAAATGAGATATTTAATCTTGGCCTGATTCAATACATTTGCTTACTTCTACTTTTACAAATATGGATTGCCTGAAAAAAGTTTGAGAACCACTGCTATATCATATCTAAAAGGATTACTGTGACTTGAATGGCAGTGTGTAATAGATATGTAGTTGGAGGTGTGTTTGTGGTTGTGGAAAAAAATACAAAGATAAAGCATTTTGTCAGTTTATTTTTTGTTTATTTATCGTTATTTTTTTGGTTATTTTGTGATATACATATGTTTCAATCTTAGTAGAGATCCTTTAGGTGCCCAGTGTATAATCAAAGATTTGAAATCAAAATTAAACTGTAACTGCAGGTAGCCCACTAAGGGCCAATCAATGTGGTTGGAAAAACTAGAAGTTCAACTTAAAAAGCCTCCTCCACACGCACACCCACACACCCATACAAAACTAAGAGTATTCAATTGAAGGAATATCTTGCCTTTGTCTTTTTTTGCATTAACACCTCTCACACATTTTTTACAAGTGACTTTTAGCAGATGATTGACAGTTGACATCAATTCCAGGTTAGATGTTTAATTAAAAGCTCAGTCATAACTTGTTATTTCACAGCTCGGTTGGAAAAAAAATTCCTTTGGGGCTTTCCCAGAACCAGGTTTGGAAACACTGATTTAGGGGTTTCATTTAAAATGGCGCTTTAAACGAAGCACTGAAAATTATTAAACCCATCACTTAACGTGTGTATCTAATTGGAGCTCAAAATTAATTTCAAGTTTTTTTTTCTACAAAAACTCAGTAAGTGAATTGAAAAAAAAAATATTGAAAAGAAGCTGGCAAAGTGATTAGTTGGGAGTATCAAGCACGTGACAAGTCAACAAACATTAGCAGTCCCTTTTAAAAATGTTTGGCATGTCACGTCACACACTTGTCTTTTCTCGTAGATGCGTCCTACATGACTGAAAATGCCAGTGCTAAGATGTGCTAAAAGGTGTATACCCTGTTTCTTTGTGTTTTCTTTGCTGAAAAGAATGGGAATATAGGATCTCAATGAACTGTACAGGCAGACCAGGTGTTGGGGCCTGGTATTGATTGAAAGGCTGTTTGTCTGGGAGAAGGAGCAGAGAAACTTCAGTATTTTCTCCTGGCTGGTCCTGAGAGGGATTGTCTGGCCCAACACCAGACATGACCGTGAGAGACTGAGGACTGCGCATATAAGCCCCACTGTTTACGCGACTTAGAAGACTTTGCTTCATGCAGTTTGTCTAAGTCGTCCAAACACGACCACACTGGCATTTGATTTGCGCATTATCCCGACCACACAGCGACCGTGTTTTTCCTGAGAGATACCGAGCCGACGGCCAGCCAGGACTCTAGAGCGCATAAATCAGCAGCTTAGGAGAGTAATGAGAGAACAGGAAAGGGGTACGTGTGGAAGTTCAGAGAGAGAGAGAGAGAGAGAGAGAGAGACCCATGCTCTGTGCTGGCTGGAGCTGCAGTTTATGGAGTAGCAGCGTTAGACCTGGTCTTCGGCAGAGGGGGGTAGAACGCGGAACACCATATCCACGGCGAAGGGACGGAACATGATGAAGTCACCACAATTCCACGAACTCAAGCTGGGAGGAAGAGAAGGGATTCTCTGCAGCATTGCAGGAAAGGAGAGCGCTGTGTGTGTAGAGGGTGTAAGAGGTTGGGGGGAGGGGGAGGGGGAGTTGTGACTGACAGTCCTTTGCTTACGTCTCTGTTTCAGGTTCAAAGATAATTGAGCTCTAATGGAGTCCTCAGCCCCCCCCCCCCCCCCCCCTTCCCCGTACAATAAAAAAACCCCTTCCCCTTTAGTACAGCTATTGCGCTAGCAGTCACTGGAGAGCTCCTTCCTGTCCCAGCATTGTTTTCCCCGGGCTTGTGACCGGCCGAGAGCACTTAGACGTGTTTGGAGCCGCACAGGTTCAAAGAGGGGCCAGCTCGGAACGCACAACAATGGCGCGCGCCCGGCGGGCCACGGGCCGCGCTGTGTGGGAAACGCCGTGACACAGAGCAGAACCAAAACAAAGACGGAGAGGAGAAAAAAAAAAAATGCATGCAACGACATCAAGGACGGAGGAAATTTTTATTTTTTTTTTTAGCTGTGAAGGCTTCTATGAAAACATTTTCTCAACAGTCAGCTGAAGGTTATTAGCAATCGGGGCGCTTGACAGAATAACGGATCTTTGAGGAAACTGAATTTCGGGTTTTTTTTTTTTTTGACACGCTCGCGCAACAATGAGCTCACTGTTTTCTCGTTCGTCAGTCAATTTTCATCCTTGTTTTTGGAGCCGAGCCTCTCTCCCTATCCAGCAGCCACTCTCATTAGTTCATGGTGAACTTTCAGTCTTTATATTTGGGGAGGGTTTGGCCAGGGGAGAGCTGGGAACATCTGATAAATTCACAGAACGGGGCTGTCAAAATCACTGCTCAGCTACACATCATAAAGCTCACTAACTACAATGGACCCATATTTTTCATATTTTTCATATTTTCTCTAGAACTGATTTATCTATGGTGCTTGTCTGTGTGGTGCTGTCACATGAGGGAAAAGTTTCAGATAAATGTCTAAAGGAGCTTCACCAGACATTTGAATCTTAACTGAAAACAGAGCACGGGGATAGGTCACCGCACTGGATGACCTCACAAAGAACCTCACCAGGGATAGGTCACCACATTGAATGACCTCACAGGGAGCCGCACTAGGGATATATCACAGAACTGAATGAACTCACAGAGCACCGCTTGCCTCTACAGGGCCGTGCTCTGTCCTTGAGTCCTCAGCCCATGAGGTTTAATCCAGCTAACCTTGTCAAAATCAGCGGGCCTCATTCAGAACAAGAGGATGACTCTATGCGCACGGAAGTAACGGCTCTATAAATAGCCGTTTCATTGAGGAGCGACGGGCTGAATGGGAGGTATTGTAAACAGCAGGACGGCCCGTGAGAGCAGGCTGGAGAGGAAGCACCCTGCCTCTAGGCTGGAGCCTGGAGCAAGGGAGGGCCTCCCTGTACACACACTTTCTCTCTCACTCTCTGTCATACACACATACACACGCATACACGCTCTCACACACAAACACACTGTCACACACACTCTCTTTCATTCTGTCACACACACACTTTCTCTCTCACTCTCTGTCATACACACATGAACGCACACACACACACACACACACACACACACACACACACACACACTTTCTCTCTCACTCTCTGTCATACACACATGCACACACACACACTGTCACACACACACTTTCTCTCTCACTCTCTGTCATACACACATGCACACACACACACACACTGTCACACACACACTTTCTCTCTCACTCTGTCATATACACATGCACACACATACACACACACAGTCACACACACACTTTCTCTCTCACTCTCTGTCATACACACATGCACACGCACACTATTCCTATCACTCATACATGTACACATTCTTTCTCTCTCGCACACAAACACACACAGTTTAAAAACATACACATGTTCTCTCTTACACACATGTACACACTAGCTCTCTTCTGTAAATTTTTGTAAGCATATATAACTCAACATGTCCCACACTGTAAAGGGTTGTTGTTTACTGAATTTGGCTTAGTTATGTTTTATCACCAGCCCAAATGAATTTTAAAGCAAACCACAGAAGACTGACATAAAACAATCCAGGGCCCCTCCTTCAAAAATGAGCTCATGTTTCTTTTCCAAAATGCAAGCAAATACAACATCGTAAATCAACACTCTTCCTGGACTGAGGCCCAGCCTGCCAGTTGACTGATTCATTGATAATTCACTCAGTTTACCAACACTGATTTACGATGGACCTGCTCTGGAAAGGATTAAAAGGCCTGGAAAAAAATACCACTTATTCAAGAGGATTGGGGGAAAAAATAACATAAATCAGAGTAATTATCTAGTGGCTGATACTATGTCAGCCTATCAACCACAAAGTGACTGATACTCAATTTATCTTTGTAAGTGACATTTTTGTCTGGTTGTTTTCTTTTTTTGTTTTGTTTGTTGAGATGATTGAGATCCCCACTGTGTGCTATCTCCATCTCTCCTGCTTTTCCCCAGTTTTTGTGATGCCCATGTGCCTTCATGCCTGTCACCTCTCTGTGCTGAGGGGAAAAAAGTGGAAGTTCAATAATGAATCTGAACCACTTCCTCCCCACTGCTTCCCCCTCTTCCTCCTCAATGTCTTTAACACCTGGATGGGCTCTGAGGGTAGAGTTCATGCTCTGGCCTCACCTCTGTACACATGACCCTGAACCTAAACCCCCCGAAAGTCCACTTCCTCCATCTCCCATAACACACTAGAAGACCTGAGAGACCAAAAGCATGATCCATACCAAGGCCCACTCCTCAGTCTTGACTGCCCATGTCCTATTGAAACGCAAGTGAGTCTGGCTACTGTATAATGGTATTCTGGAACCTGGGGCAGATGCAATATTCTGGAATTTGGGGCAAATTTCTTCCATTTGTTAAGTGCCAATGACTGATAATACTTTGTGATGATATTGTGTAGTTTGTGCATCTATAGCTGATGAGTGTATTTAAGGTGAAGTGAATCCCACCAAAAAGACAAAACAGGCTTGATTCATATATTTTGTTGCCACAACTGCTGTTTTTACTCACTTATGAGGTGTTTTTTGTGGTTTTCATCCCCTCAACAGTGAATCAAACGTACAATACTTTAACGTATGCACTCTAGGGAATTCCATATCTGGATTCCCGGGTCAGGATAGTCTGAACTCTGCAAATTGCTTAAAATACTATTTGTGTTTGTGACTTCTCTTTGTTGGTAAAGTGCCATTGTTCGTCCTGTCATATGATATCCACTTACATTCATAAATTGCATGGATTCTATTAAAATATGCTCTTGTGATTCTCTTCCGTGACAGTCAACTCATGTGGGTTAAAATGAACGTATTTTAAATAAAATCTGAGTGATTGATTGAACCACACTGCGGGGCCCCACCAGGCCAGATTTGAAAGTGTGTAACTAGGCTTTACTGCTCCTGTGGAAAGTGGCAGAGTTCAGAGGAAAAGTGTCAATGCTGACAGACTGCGACTAAGCGATTTTTCTCCTTTTTTAAAAAAAAAAAAAAAAACAAGCACAGACCGACCCTTTCATCGGGCAGTCAAAAAACAAGGAGGTGCTTCAGCCCCGAAGGCTAGCGATACCTGATCATCAAACCACGGCCAATTAGAGCATTAGGAGAAGAAGTCATTTATTTAGCCTCTTTAAGAAAAAAGGTGCTAAACTCCAAAAAACCATTCCCTCATCCCCTGCTGAAATTTCATCCAAAACTGCTCTCACCCCACAGAGAGTGAAAGAGGGATATTCAGGGGCAGAGTGAGAGAGGGACCCCTGGAGACCCCCAGTCCCTAGAAGAGACCCTGCCAGGCGAGGGCGGGCTTGAGAAACACCAGGCGATCTCTTTCCCCCACTCCCTCGTTCCCTCCCTCCACAGACTAGGCTGGAGGCTTAGAGACTTAGAGCACATTCTTGGGGGCTGAAATAATCCCTGCGTTCAGAAAACAACAGTGGCGGTTAAGGAACGACGGGTTGCACGCAGCGTTAAACGTCCTTGAACTTTGCCAGGGTGCTAGCCGCCCAGCTGATGCTCCGCATCACGGAGCTGATCTCTGGTGGGACAGCCATCCTAGCACCACACCTTGTCCACCGATTCGGTCAAAATCACCGAAAAAAAAACTTCCCTTGTCATCTTGTCCACCACACTATCCTCAAAGGGTTTCCACAGCTCCCTGTCACCCAACGTTACAATTTGGGGTGCTCTTTGGGGGCAACGGGGCAGGGCAAACGGATCTCCATGGTAACAGGCTCCCTCTGAGACCGTGGTCATCACTCCACTGGCAGAGGGACCGTAAGATTCCAGTGTGAAACCACAGGGTTTCAGGGGAACAGGCAGAGCAATGTGCTACATCCACATTTCCAGCCCGGGAGAGCCAGTGAGAGGAAACCCCGGTCTATTGGTTTTCCCCTCAAACTCCCACTAGCAACACCAGGGAAATCTCTCCGTCCACAGATTAAGGCATTCGCCCTAACCAGAAGAGTCATCAATCTTTGAGTCTCCTCCCATACATTTGAAATGTGCAAATTTATTCAGCATACCTTTCTCTGTGACACCATTCCGCAATGGTAGACACTGTAATACTGTAATATCGTTGCAATAAAATCTGTTCTGAATCACTGAGTAGTATAAATTTCTACCATATAATACTCCTTAAATACTTAAGCCCCTGCCCCTCCCCCCAAAAAAAACCAACAAAAACAATGAGGACCATAAAAAACACTCGTCACATAAAAATGTAGGCAGCAGCTACGCAGGGGCAGCACTGGTTGCATAAAAATGTGCTTAGTTTCAAAAATATGCCAGAGAGACCGGAGGCAAATGGCTTAAGATAAAGACATCTCCGGTGTTCGGAAGCAGATAAACTCAGGGGTCTGCCCTGGCGATGATTTTTGGACAGTTTCACCAGAGCGGGAAAGAAGATGCTAAGATGTTAGCGATTGTGAGAGGAGCACAGGAATGCGATGGGTTTCCAGCATCCACTGGATGCATCTTAGGGTCCATCACCAGGTCCTCTGCAAGTGGTCAAAGGCCCTCTTTAATGGTCACTCACCACAGCAGAGCCAGATTAAAAAAAAACCCAGAAACTACCCTGCTTTTCACCACAACCATGTGTTCAAAAACCTTTTGGAAATGAGGGGTAGCTTTAAGATGTGTGGGCACGTAGTGTCAAAACTTTAGAATAGTAAGGCAAGATGATGATTTGTTTTAATTTTATTTTACTTTACTGAACTATCAGAGGTGCAGTTCAATCTAGCATTTTTCCTCCTGGTGGCAACACAAGAGGGTACATCAGATGTGCACTGTGACTCCATCCAGTATGTCCAAATTTAACTATTAAAAACATGACATGTATATGCATGGACATAGGTTTGGGGGTCAGGGGGATAAGGAGGACATATTCCCATGAAAGTTCAGAGAATGCATTTTAGCGATTATACCACAATGCGTCATTTGTAAATGTAAAAAAATGTAAAAATGTAATTTGAGAGAATAGTAAATGGAGCGTGTATTTCCTAGTGTTCTCATTCCAGCTGCGCACTCACACCGTGCCACGTGCGGCCGCGGGATTTTTGTTTAATTTGCATGCAAATGGGGAAAGTAAAAACAATTTGCGATGGCCGGGAATCGAACCCGGGTCAACTGCTTGGAAGGCAGCTATGCTCACCACTATACCACCATCGCAGACGACTGCACAAGTTTGCAGACGTGGCTAAGGCAGTGATGGAATGTGATGTTGCATGTGGCTGTGTGTATGTGATTACTACCAGCACTACGCGTTCAAATGACCACAGAGTACGAATAGCTATGAATGGCGTGTGGTAGATAGACCATTATCTTACTTGCATTAACTCTTCAGAACTGCAAAAACGTAGTTGAAGTTGTTTTGTGTATTAGAGTCATTAGAGACAAGAGTCGTTGGAAATCTTAAGATTCTGTCGGCAAATGGAAATGTTAAAAGGAGTTAATATTGTTCGCTAGTGTTTGAGTTAATCTGTGGTGGATGCACGTCTCCATCAGCATAAATTCTTTGCGCCAATAAAGATTAAAACGGTGATACCAGAACAAACTGGTGAATTTTCAACAGGAAAAAAAATATCATACAAAATCATACAATCACAAAGAATTACGTATTTTAGAAAATATCTTTGTGTATCTATTCAGGAATTTTTTTTATCCATTTAACGGCTCTCTTTGAAAGAAATTCAAATTTTTACAGACAGTTAAATTAATTATTGATTTTTAAACATTTGTGTCATTATTGCATTATTGTGTCATTATTATTTTGGTCTAATCTAACCCCTGGTGCTAACTAATGATAATTGGAGTCTGTTCATCATTCTTTGTTATAACTCCTTGACTTTGATTTTACAGCTTGTATAGCCTAATTGTATTATTATAGAATAATATCTTTTATTTTCCTTGTATAAACGCAAATTCGAGGGTAGCTGGTCAGCTGACTAATGAAAAACTTGCGACTACAGTGGAATTTCGAATGTTTATTGCACACGTGCAGATTCACCTTTTTTCTATTAATGGGACTGTGTCAGTAAAGCATTCAAATGTTCATGTGTTATCTAGATAGCGGCTTAACGTTTGCCGGTGATTTATGTAACCTTTTCCCTTTGTAATACTAATTAACAAGTTAACTATGATCTTCTGTTCATAACTGCCTAGTGGGATTTTTCTCGTGACTAATTCGTTGACACGAAGTATGAAGAGTGAAACCTGTACATTGCCTGAGTCAAGAGAAACCAGGTAGGCCTATCGGTAGCTAAATAAAGGTACCCATACGTTCTCATTTCTGCGTTTGTTCGTTTGGTCCTACTTTGACAAGCTGCAAGTTAGTAAGATATGGGACCTACAACCATGGGTTTATGGAGGCATGCAACGGTGGTGCTGTGATGCGTGACATCATTTACTGCACACAGTAAAAAAAAAAAGTGATCATATGCTGTTGCGGTCGGCGAGGGAAGTTGGCACCCATTCGCGGGTCCTGCCACGACTTTGGAAAGGGGAGAAAAAGAGACGACCTTTTCCTACCCATCAAAGACACCACCAGAGGTAGACAGGAGCCACGAGTTAGTTACTTACATACTTAAACCTGTCTGCTGGCTCCTACATTACATTGCATTACATTGTTACATTATTCTTTATATAATTACATTTATCATTTAGCAAACGGTCTTATCCAGAGCGACTTCCGACACAAAAGAACAGAAGTGTATGTGTATCTGCTAAGTTCTTTTCAAGTATCTATTCCATTCTATTCGAGCATCAGTGTCAGGCCAGGCTAACAAGACCAGCGTGTGTGACCATAACACCATTCAAACCCCCAAATTATTACACTTATTCTGCATTAAATTTAGGATTAAATTTAACTGGGGTTTCTGGCTCTCATTTTCGATGCTTCAAATGTTCTGATTTGCTGGTTTGTTATGGCCATTCTTGATGGGAGGGGGTCTACAAAAAGAACATCCTTAGTCAGCGTATAAACGCAGACAGCACCCGAAACCCGGACGGAGAGAAGGAACGCGGGAATTGTGTATCTATTCATAATAGAATATCTGTGATATGTGTACGAAGTAGTCAATGTGGCATCAGAGACAAAGAGTTTATGGCTGCAGGGGAAGCGGGTCAGACGTGTCTTTCGGTGAGGTTTGACATTTAATATTTGAGAAGCCAATACAAGATAACAGACTCTAAGACGCGAGAGTTCTGTCCATTTAATAATAAATCCTTGAATTAATTAGTCATGAATTAGTATTAATTAGTCCTCCGTCTGTGTATATATTTGCCTGGAACATGCAAGTTGTTGTTCTAAATGCTCAATCTGAAACTGTGGTTGAAATCGAGCTCTCCATTCATTCAGTCCAAGAAACACTCCCTCCTCTTACAAGTTATTGCATTCCCCTTGTATCTCGATGCATCTGAACAAACAGCGCCCTCTACTGGCCAGACATGTCTCCACCGCTAACTTTCAACCGCTTCAGTTTTACTTCTTACTGTCTTGCGCTGTGTTTTGTTGTAACTAGTATCTTAGCATGATTGTCAAAATACTTGGGGAGTACCCGAAGTAACGTTTGCTCGCTGTACTGGAGCTGCAATTGAATGAAAGCGTCAAGGCTGGGGAACTGGACATCTAGACAGAAGATTATAAACAGTTCACATAGAGGAGTGTACTAAAATATTGTTGCAAGAAGGGCATTCTAAAGTTTACACATAACAAAGTAGATGCGGATCAGACGTGTAAAAATGTGTTGGGCTATGATGTATTAATCCAAACAAAAACTACCACGAGAGCGCATTAAGAATTCAATCAGTTAGGATATAGTAAATATTTCACCATGGCGAAGCTGTAATGAATATTTACAAGGGGTGTTGTTTGGAGCGAAATCAAAGTAGTTGATTTCCTTCCCGACAATAAAAAAGAAAGGATTTTTATGGCTGATTTATTTGAATCAAACATTGCTATGTGAGTTTTTTTTTTTTTTTTTTTTGAATAAAGCGTGACCCACATCTAAAGACGGACAAGTGTTTCTCTTTCTTTCCACTGTTTACGTTGTTGGGAGATTCTTCTACGCAGAAAGACTACAGAGAACCGCTGCAGCCAGACACAAC
The DNA here is from genome assembly GCF_013368585.1 of Megalops cyprinoides. NCBI lineage: Eukaryota > Metazoa > Chordata > Actinopteri > Elopiformes > Megalopidae > Megalops > Megalops cyprinoides. The sequence goes on from NC_050590.1 coordinate 7,587,875, forward strand.
AACTACTGCTGATACATTTCACCCCCGGCTTCTGAAGGGTCATTAACGGAGCAGCTCACTCTCTGAGCACTACGGAAACTGTAAGCCAAAGCTGATAGATTTCAGCAGACAGCTCGTTGAAAACCTCGAGGTAATAAATCAACTCAACTCAATAGGGCAGAAGGAGGCAAATGTATCAACACCTTTACTGCGCCGTTCAATTAACAGAGATATCGTTTATTGGAAAACATTTCGGTCCTCTTTCTCCTTGCGCTATAATGTTGATGGACCAGCTTAGACAGAGGTCTGTTTTTCATATGATAGGCATTTTTTTCCTCTGAAGGATTTTCTGATGTTTTTGCTAGCCTTTGCGTAACTATAAATCTGTCTTCTGGCTATTTCGCCTCTTTGTACAATATTTTCGTTGAATCTGAAAGAAGGCATGGCGCCACTCACAGCCCTGTAGCTGCAGCCGCTAGTCGTTTCTCATGAGAAAAATAGACTTTTCGGAATCCCGGCTGGAACGCCCGCTCGACGTGACCACTTCAAAGGCCTGGCCGGTGAGGGGACGGGGCGCGAGGCCGGACGTCATTACTTTCCCCAGGTCTCGCAATACCGCCTGGCAGCTTTTGCGCTCAGACCTGCGGGTGACACGAACGTTTTCTCATAAATGTACATGAAAACATAAACAATAAAAGAGCAATAAGGGCTAGAGGTTTCTTGTAATCTATTTTGAGTAGATGAACTCCTGTCACAAGGGATGTTTTGAAATGGTTGACCTTACACTAAAAGGTGTGAAATGGTTGACCTTACTCTAAAAGGTGTGGGCAATATGGGTATTTGTTTCATTTTCTGTTTTTTTTTCCCACAGGGTAGAGGTATGTTGCAAGGAAGATGGAGTGCAGGTTTAATTTTCCAAATGTTTGGAACCACTTTCACTCTATGTAGTACTTCAATAATCTCATATTTGTCTTAATAACCCAACAATTTTAAACACTATTTACATGAAATTTGATAATGTTGCACTGATTTGACTATTTTTAATCCCATAGGGGTTGCTATGACATACCTCAAGATAAGCACCAACTTTCTTCATTTAGTTTTGGGAAATATAATTTTAGAGCTAAGAAATGGGGGGGGGGGGGGGGGGGGGGGGGGGGGGGGGGGGGGGGGGCATATATTTCAGCTGAACACAGGCAACTGTTGAAACTGCAGTTGCAGTGAGTAGTGGGCACCGATTCTGTAGGTAACAAAAGATCTGTTTTTGCGATTAATCAAGCCTTAATTGCAGCAGAACCTGAGTCGAAACTCCGACAATGACATAATTCTCCACAATCGGAGACCCAAGGGCTGCATCACAGCGCAGCCACGCACCAGGGAATTCACACCAGGTTCACGGGCCAGGCTCAGGATTCCAACAATAACATCTCCCCGCTAAAGGGAAATTCCTTTACCTTGCACACTTCTCGCTGCAGGAACACACAGCCCCGTTAATCCCGCTTCCTGTAATGAAGTCATTAAACAGTGTCATTTGCAGCGTTTCTTATTCGAACAAAAAAATATATATATATATATCAGCTGTTGTCTTAGACACAGGAACGAAAAAAATGTCGTTCCACAATACAAAAAAGTTTTTAAGTTCCAGTTGATTGCATCCTTTCTGTTAGTTAAATCTGCTCATGCCACCTATTTCCAAAGCACTTGCAATATGAGCTACTATTTGTACGCCAAACTACTGAGCATTAATTGTCTGGTACAATGTGGACGGTGAGCTGGTGGTGAAGAAGTAACGAAACGGACAGGGATATTGTTGAGAGCCACATCCTGCCAAAATCAACTCTAATCAGAGCTTTGAACATGTCTGAGCGGCAGGGGCTGCAGGCCCTTCTTTAAGTGGAGGTGACAGTGTGTCTGTGAAACACATTACAAGTCAGAGGAAATTGGAGATAAACAGATAAAAAAAAAAAAAAAAAAACGAAAACGCGATCTCTGCTGGAAGCGGCAGTGCACAGAGGGCAGGAAATAAACCTGTATTTAAGCTGATTACCCGACCGGAGTCCTTGGCCCTTTCAGCAGCTCTGCGCAGCCCAGGCCCGCACCGCAAACCACTGCTGTTAATTAGAGATTTGCAAAGGGGGGAAAAAGGCAGCCTTGTCAGGCTTTCGGGAGTGTTAGTGATGGCTGGCTGGAGGGGGGACGTGCAGGGCTTTTAATTGGGCCTGTATGGCGTATCGCTGGCCGGCCCGAGCGCCGGTGATAATTGCAGGGCGCAGGTGGCTGGAGTGACGGCTCTGCGCGGGCCGGGCCCGGGCCGGCCTGTCCATTTCTGTCAGGACCCGGAACACTGAGCAGACAGCTTCTACCCCGGCCCCGCGCTCATTACTCAAAACCTGCCTGCCCTGTTGCCTTAGCAACGCACATTCAGCCCTTCCACAACACATCCACCAACATCCCCGACTCTACCCAGTAGGGTCTTGGAGAAGGATAAACACAGATAAGTCTTATTCTTTTAATCAAGGAGGAGGTGTACAGACACTTTAACAATGAAGCTTAGATGCCTTCTCTCTCTATTATCACTGAAATAACAAATAAAATGTAACTGTGCAATTAATAATATTGTTTCAAGAGTTCTCCAGCTCTCATAATCACCTCACAGTGGTTGTTGAAGCTTCAGCTCCTGCTCAAACTTTACATTACATTACATTACAACATCCCTCACATTTGGCCAGCACAACACAGAGCTCTTCACATCACTGATGTCAGCACATGAATCTCAGTCAATTTATGCTTACAAAAAAGAAAAGAAAAATTACAAATTACAGTTACATATTACAAATTACATTTCCGTAGATTCTATGGCCTTCTTCTATTATCCTATACAGCTAGACTTTTATTACATCTTAACTTCTGAAAAGTGCTCTTTTCAGATCTCCTTTAAAGTTACTTGTTGTCTCCAGTGTTCAGTTCTGCTTTTGTTTTTTGTTTTTTTTTTTTAATTTTTCTCTCTGGAGCGCCTTTTGCTGAGGTTATCAGGCATTTCTCATCCCAAACTTCCAAACATGTCATGACTGGAAGGTGTACTGTATGACTCGTACGATTGAGATCTGCCTGATAACCATCCAGAAACAGCTTGTCAAACACATGCATAGGAGTTGTTAAGATCTTGAAAGCATTCTTGTAAAAATATGCTGCTGCCATTTCTGGCACGAATCATCCATCGGCCCACGACTGGAGCAGTGAGAAACTGTGCTTGCAACTTCCGCCATGTCTCCAGCCCCGGGCAGAAACATTTTGGCAGCAAAGTCTGCAATAAGTAGAGGAGCTAACCACATGGCATCAGAAATCACCACTGCCACATTAACATTCTGGGTTTTTTTTTTGTTTGTTTGGTTGTTTATTTTTTTATTCTTAGAAGTGCAGAAGTGTGAGAAAATACAGTGTACATATGTGCTAAATACATTTTTAAAAAGTGAAATAGAGTAATGTATGCTATGATGAAATGCATTGAGTCATGCCAGGAAAGACGGGGCCTTCAATGTAACTTCTGAGGTGCGTATGAGTCGAGTGCGTATGAGTTGTATTTTCAGGAGGATGAGCGGATTTGTGTGTGACTGTCATGGATCACAGCGTTCTGAGAGCTGACACAGTGATTCAAGGTCTGATGACAAAATAAGATGATTGATGTTGAGCACTGAGGCAGTACAAATAATCCCTTGCATAATCAATTTTCAGTGCTTTTGGAAGGGGCTGCTCCGTATCACTGCATGCACAGTGGAAAATGCAAGTGAACAGTCAGATGACATCAGCTGTCAAAGAAACGCTGTGTATAGTCTACACCCTGAAGACACAAACGCCGATTATAAAGCATTTGTAACATACTGCAGGCTTCAGGAGAGACCTTATGAAATTAAAAAAATGGACATGCTCCATAAAATTGATACTAAACTGTAACACAGGCCTGAATTAAGTTAATACTAAAACATTCACAGATAAGAAGTTGCACGTCTTCCTCTGGTGGATGTTTGATAGACAATATTTTCACTGCTGAGAGAACCTGATGATCATACCTTAGAATGACCTTTCTCATGAGTTTTCTCTGTGTTTTGCTTGTGATTTTCTTGTAATTAGGCTACATTACATTATTGTCATTTAGCAGATGTAACATCCAGAGCGACTTACATAAGATACAGTTTTTACATTATATGTTTATACAGCTGGATATTTACTGAAGCAGTTCTGGGTTAAGTACCCTGCCTAAGGGTACAGCAGCAGTACCCCAGTGGGGACTCGAACAAGCAACCTTTCGGTTATCAGCCCTACTTCTTACCAATATGCTACAATGCCGTCCACTGACCCATAACGTAATGTAATGTAACGTAATTAAACTATAATGCAATAAATGCAATGTCTATATCTGCCATTTTGTGCACCCCTGTTGATTGCAGTTGGACCCCTCTGTATTTTCTCCTGGCCCAGAACTGGTCCAGTCGTAGCCTCTCACAAGATGCAAATGGTCGATACTCAATCCAATCTCCAGTCTAGTTGGTAATATCCACCAAAGCTGGTGGTGCCTTAATTTTCAGTAACGTAACAACCACCAAAAGCTGGGAGGGGTGGCCCAGTTCTGCAAGTGGGAACAGAGGGTTCACTCACTGCTCGCAATGTGCGGAAACAGACAGGGAATCATTCCTCAACCAGCAAATCAAACTGATAGAATTTCTCGGTTTGTGCACGCGAATCATCAGACAAGATGTGTCCGTGTTTCCGGAAGGCTCAGGCCTGTCCATGAGCCGGCCGATCAAAGCCAGCGGGGCCGACGCCATGCCGTTCGCACACAGCTGTCTCTCCCCCGGGCTTACGCTTGGGCCCCAGGTGCGAGACCTCAGCCCTGGAAGAGCCTGTAAATGAATGGTTTTGTCACCATATTAAAACATTCCTCCGGCCGGCAGGAACAGCTTAGCCACAAGCTGCTATAACAACCGACCCTAGCTGCTCGGCCGCCGCTCTGACTTCAGTGCCAGAGAACCCCTGCTCCCACTTATTCTGCACACGGCCGTGGGCGGAGGGGGGGAATTTGCACTCTTGAGGTTAGCTCAAAGATATCGATTGCCCGTGTTACCATTTCTATTGCTTTTGGTAATTCCTGGCTGCTGCAGCGCTTGCATACAGGCCCACTTGCTTTTCGGGTGGATTTCTGCGCTGCCGGTCAGAACCCCTGGTGTAATGTCATGGTGTCTGTGCTTGGCTTCAGTTCAGCACTGTCATGTACCACCCTTCCCTGCTGGGTTTTTCCCATGAAAGAGGAAGAAGAATTTGGTCTAACGAAAAATGAGAGGGGGATTAACTCCATTTGAGAATGTGCGTTACACAAGGTCATTTACGCAAGATCACTTATTTTAAGTGTTGGCATATCATTTTATTGTTGATCAATATTGGTCAGGAATATGTCAGGAAACCATCACAGGGTAAACTGTCAAAAAAACACCCTGAAACAGATTAGATGGATCAAAGGTATCAGATTATGAAGATGCAGTGTGGGCTTTATTGTGTATTTAGATGCAGTGTGGGCTTTATTGTGTATTTAGTTACGGGATTAGGTTGGTTAGCGATTAGTCTCCCTACTTGAAAGTTAGCGGGGTACGTCCCTCCCTTTGGTTAATCAGTAACCAGTTCTACTACACAGTGAGAATGAATGTTACACCATGTTGATACTAGCCATTATTATGTCTGAATAATTTTAAGTAAACCAGTTTACCTTACCCATGGTCTCCATCTATAATGACTAGTGTAAGGTTCCTAATAGGTTTGGCTTGTAGAGTGCAGTGTGTAGAGAGATCATTAAAGTGGGCTGCGGGATCTGTGGGATGAGGGGCACTTGGTAAATGAGGGGACAGGGGGAAGGAGAGGGAGGCGGGGCAAAATCTGGGAACGCGGTCTCATTTTCTGGAATGTGAGGAATGTCCCTGCCCCCTCTCAGCCAAAATTTGATTTAGATGAAATGATAGGAGAAGTTTAGGCCCCCTAATTCTGCAGGTCCAAAGCTGCTCACCACCCCCAGCACAACCATCCAACATACACATTCTAGCCCATGTATATACAACCCATGGACACACAGAAAAGCTAGATGACTGTGATCCATTACTCCACCCGAAAAGATCAAAGACAGAAAGATTTTGTTATTTATCATTCGAAATCAGTCCCCACAAGTCCAGAATTTGTTCTCTCAGCCCACATGGATCTTGGGCACAACTTTATTGTCCAGACTGATTTTTTTTACATACTGTAATAACTACTCTTGTTTATCACTTGTAATTTTAGGTGGTAATCAGCCATTTCAGGTCATTATCAACATAATCAAAGAAAATTATGACATCTGGAATTCTTTGACCTCAGAGTGGCCTTTGACCTTTACACTTGATGAGAGAATCATTCAGTTGACCATGCCCTGGGTAGACACATGTTTAATAATCCCATCAACCCTATTTTCCTTTGTTGCGTGTGAGAGAAAAGAAAATAAATGGCCTTAAATTGCATTCAGAAGTCTTTCAGCATGCAGCAGACATGCAATTTGGCATCTGAGATTAAGCAAAACACCCACACAAAAGAAAAAGGGTGTAGTCTCTTTCTCTCTCCCTCTCTCTCTCTTTCTCTCTCAATTATTTTTGGGAAAAAAGAAAAGATGAAAATAAAGGAGAACTCCTCCCCAGTTAGTCTGACATTATCAGGTTGCTATATAGCAGTGCTGCTGGGAGTCAGAGTTGCAAAGTGGTGCCAATACAAGTGACCTGATGTAAGCCATGTACATGGACTATGAAAAAGACCCAGCTGGAGGAAAGAATGAAAGTATCATTAATCACACAAGTGCTCTGTGCTGCTGGCGGATTGGTCATTCAGGTTTCTCAGAGGGAGAGAAGGAGAACAGGAATGCAGTGTATGGGTGGTCAATTAGTTTAGAATTTCAGCTGTGACTGACTGGTTCTCCGGTCAGAACCACGGGATCCCTCCCATAGTTTTAAACCACATCGTATCAACAGCGAGCAGAACACAGATTAAAACAAAATGCATGCCATGATCAGAAGCATTCCCCGAGCTAAAACAAGGAGCTTCGTCTCCATCGCTCCGGCCTAAATCAACAGCCTCCATTGCCGTTACATTGGACTGCTTTACAACCAGCCTGCCAATGTTTTTAACCCCGTAAAGATTTCAGAAGCACTGCTCTTTGAATTTGCACATAGGGTGAGCTGCTCTGAAACAAAGTAATTTTGTACTTTAGTACATCGCTTTGGATAAAAGCATCTGCTAAATAAATAAATGTAAATGTAAATGTAATTTTGTAGGTTCTTGGGTCCCATCTCCAAAGAATATACCAGTTGACCCGGCAATTTTACACTATTTTTTGAATACACCCCGTGATGGAGATGGAAAGGTAGGGTACATATAAAACCTGCTTGCACATCACAAAAACAAATGTATGTATTACAATACAAGTAATGTGTACAGGACAGAGGCCAGTCACCCATACATAAATGCTGAACCTTGACTGAAAAATTCCCTGAGAGCTTAATAATTTTCAGCTTTCATTTAAAAACTCGTTACACCGCACTAGCCTTGTAGCTGATCCTGAACCACTAATAAATTCTGGTCTGGGAGTGTTGAGATATTCTGGATCATTACCAGGGTCTTGCTGGTGATACCCATGTGAAATGCTTTCACTCGAAGGAGAAGGTGATTTATATGAGTGATTGTGCATTCCCCATGTCCTGGTGTTGTGTGTGTGTGTGTGTGTGTGTGTGTGTGTAGGGGGGGGGGGGGGGGGGGGCATTCAGCTGCAGTCATAGAGGACCCCTTTGTGACACAAAAATAATTCCACTAATAATATGTTTCTGAAACAACTGAAGTAACTGAAGACGGAGCCAAAAAAAGAGGCCAGAACTGGTCAGGCTAAAATTGGTTGCCATTGGCTATTCAGCTCCTTTCCTGGGTCACTTAGGGGTAGGAAGGAGCATTTGACTTCTGCATAGCACTGGAGGAACTATGATAACACATACAGTCCACTTTGTCAACCTGGCTGCTTTTTTGAGGCTGTTTCTATTATGACATTATTATTCATCATCTCATTTGCTGTAATAATAATAAGCATTGAGTCAAAGTACTTGATTCATTTAGTCTGAAGATTTGAGCAAACAAAAAAAGGCTCAAATTCAAGCAGCGTACAGTGACCTGGGGTTAGCACGAGCTGGCCTTACTCTCTTAGTCAGATCAGACAGTCTGTGTGCACTCAGATTGTGTGCCTGTGTGTGTGTGTGTGTGTGTATTACTATGGTGTGCATGTCTGTGTGAGCGCATGTATGCTCAGTGTGTGCGTCTGTGTGCATGCGTGCGCGTGTGCATAGCACATGCAAACAGGAAGAGCGGAGGCTCGAGGCAGTGCCATGAAACAAAAGGCCCACCACTTCCCCTCCCTCCACTACGCACTTTCCTTTCATTATCCAACAAGGGTCATTTCTGTATCACTGCCCTAATAGGGAACATCCTGAATATCAACACCCCTACCACTGACCTCTGTGTCTTTATCGGTCAGCTGCAATGGGCATGGGAGGAGGTGTGCAGAACAGCTCTGTAGGGCAAGGAGCGATTGCAAGTTCATAGGAAGGGTTGGGGGTGGGTAGGGGGGGGGCTGGTCTACAGCTTCCAAAATCCTTCACAGGATAACTGGAGGAGTATTGTTTTTTTTTTTTGTTCTTTTTCCTTTGACCAGGCACACTGCAATACCCATGATCTGTTTGTCTTCCTCGCTGATTAATGGGCCCTTTCACTTATATTGCACACTGCACGCAGTCTGCGGTTCCTCTCCACTCTCTCTCTCCTTCTCTCTCTCTCTCCCTCTCTCTCTCTCTCTCTCTCTCTCTGTCCCCCTCTCTTGCCCTAGCTCTCCCCCACTCTGCTCTCACTGAAAATTGAGTCATAACTTCCTGACTGCACTGTCCAAAGGTCAGTCCCCCATGTAGCCCCACCCCCCCCCCCCCACCCCCACCCCCCACAAACCCCCCTCCTTCTCATTTTCCCCTCGTAGGGCCCCTCAAACAACACACCCAACTCCGCATTCCAGACGGAACACCTTCAAACACTCCCGCCCCAGCAGAAAGTAACAGAAATCCCAGCTGCCACCACGCCCCCCCCCCCCCCCCCCCCTCCCCAACCACAGCACAATGAAGACATCTGACAGTGTGGCAGCGTCACAAGCTCTGTGATGACAAGCGGAGGGCAACTGGAACTGTGAGTGCACAGATAAATATATGTGGCACACAAACCATGTGTATCTGTTCCTGACGTGCCAGGCTTTGCGTTAAGCCCTTGCAGAACTTCCTCCCATTCCCTCTCATGTCTGGGCTTGGGGGGGGAGGTTTGGGGGAGGGGGGGGTCACAGCTGCTTTCCAGAGGCTCGGCTCATGGGACACCTCTCCTCTGACCCCGAGTCTGGTTCTCAGTGGGGCCCCCACTCCGACAGCCTGTTCCCCTGATGCCTCCTCATACTCCTCTATACTCGGTAAATTCTATGGGTTCTGCACTCTGAAAGCATGTACCCCTTGTCCCTCCAGTTACTCCTCTATACTGCGTAAATTCTAAGGGCTCTGCACTCTGAAAGCCTTTTCCCTTTGTCCCTCCTCCTACTCCTCCACGCTCAGTAAATTCTATGGGCTCCACACTCTGACAGCTTGTCACCCCCCCCCCCCCCCCCCCCCCCCCACACACACACACACACACACTCAACAAATACAACTCCCCAGAACCACACAGGACCAGCGTTCATCAGGAGGTAGAGGTAGAGGGGCATGTCTCCCAGGGAGCAAACTGGACCAGGCGTGGAGGGATGGGGGAAAGGCCTTGTTGTCGAGAGATGTATTGTCGAAGCCTCTAAACGTGAACCCAGCTCTCAGTCACTGCTGCAGTTTGCCTTCTGTTAACCCGCCCTCTAGTGGCAGCTTTCCTAAATTTCTCTAAGATTCGGCTTTGCTCCTCAGTGCAGGAGAAGACCATTCGTTCAGAAAACAGAGAAGGTGACTGGGGTTCAGTGGAATCTGTTATGCGCTTGAGTTGCATTGACATGATCACAAATACCACTGTTGAATACATCTAAACATACTCACAGTCAAGACTTAAAAGGAATAAGCGCTAACATATACTGTGAAGAGCATTGGCTTAGCCCTGATCATGCTGATTTGTAACTACAGATATTGTTTGGGACTTTTTTAATTATCACAGGACAGACATACTGTTGGTAAGCCCACTGTGTTGTTGGCTCTTAATTTGTATTGACAGCCCAGAAAATAATGCCATAAGAATCTGCATTTGTACTATCATCAGTATGATGTGCACTAGGACACAGATGTGGGTCTTAGTGCATTTGTCCCAAATTTTATTATGGCTGTGCCCCAATATTTCCACACCATCACCAACTCACAGACTTCAGATCTCCAATGGAACATGCATTCAAACCATTTACTGTTTGTGTATAGGATTAACAAGTGAGTACCTCCAGCATCTCTTGAAAAATTCACAATTTACATCATATGATCTTTGGAAAAATTGTTTTGTTGGATGTTTTATTTCCTGCTCTCCTGTGCCATAGAGGCATAATATAGGCCCACCATCAGAAATCTAAATCTTTATCAAGTGAAAACAAAAGTCACCCATGCAGGTGTGCTGAGCTAGATAAAGAGGACCCATCTCTCTGCACCTAAAGTCATTAAACCGCCAGCAACACCGCAGCCAAGCAACTGGGCAGCCAAACCCCCAGGCAGCGAGTCAGAGCTCAGCTCAGGCTGTCCTGACCAAGGATTCCCCGGCCTGGCGTCCGTCCACCTTGGCAACCTGGAGGAGCAGCAGCGTAGCGTGTGCATGCTGCTGGCATTGCATTCTCATCCAGGGAGCAGAGATCGCACACAACAAAGGTGAGATAAGAACCGGCGCATCGCACGGTAGCCCCGACCACGGCACGAAACACCCTTCCCGCAGACGACTTCGCACAGATACGGACACGCACCACACACACACACACACACACACACACAGACACGTATACGCAATATGGCGTATTGTAAGTCGTTCAGGTATCAACAGGGGGCACTCAGACTCTTCATTCATTGTAAAATACTGCCAAAAATGGCTTTTATTGAACAAATCGTAGACTGACTGAGGCCCCCATCAAAATAATAACAACAGTAAAGTGAGTGGATTGCTTTAAATGTCTTTTGAATGAACAGATGCACAAATATGATTTAAATGCAAAGTTTAATGCTTTTTAGTCCACAGTTTGACAGATGCTTACTTCAAGTGCCTCTCTCCTGTTCCACTTGATCATTGCATTCTAATTATTTCTATGTTCATAATTAAGGTATGTGTACATGAATACGGAATGTGTCCCACAAATGTAAAACATTGCAAGTACAAAAATCACAGCAGTGTCCTTGTGGCAGTGTTTTGGTAGGCAAAACAGCAAAGCATAGGAGAAAAGACACTATAATTGATTCAACTCTACCTCACTGTGCCGAGCATACATGTCTATGCTCCGAGTAATTTGTGTAAGTATTTTATGGCAAGGTCAGCATAAATGTAGAGTAATTTGACACAGACGGTGCAATCCATTTTGGTATTTAGACATACAATGTCATGTTTGTTTATAAATTTTTCAAGGGGCAGAGGTAATAAGTTCAAGGAAGCCCAACCACCCTGGCTGTGACAATCAAATGAACATTAGTGGAGGAAATGTTGGAGCAGGCTGCTGTCCAGGTAGCATATCAGAACTAGTACAGCCATTGAATGAATCAGTACACCGTAGAGTGATTCTTGTTCAGGGCCTCCATCTCATTTGTTCATCCAGCTCTTTCGGTTCGCTGAGTCACTCGTTTGGTTCTTGCAGTTCGCTCAGTCTTCCAGTACATTTTGTTCAATGCACCTTGTTGAGTTCTTTCATCTCCTTCATTTCTTACAGTGTGCTTCGTTCTCCGAACACAGGGTGACCCCGTCCGACGTCATACTGTGCAATTTAATACATACTCGACACAATTGCTCTATTAGCGCAAAACTTCCTATGCTTGAGAGCGCAGCATGCAATAAAAACAAGTCCGCACTGGCATTTTAATCTACTGTATGACCTGTGTTCTTATTGTTATTTCATTATTCCACATGCAACGGAGAATTGCAGTCCATCAATGTATTTATTGGTGCAGGCATCGCTCGTTAATAACTACTATCGTTCAGGATCTTCACTGTTGTAGCTAAATATTTGGTAGAATTAAGGAAGGAAGGGTGTTCGATGATATTACATTGTTTTTAATCGGGGTTTTTTTTTTCGTCTGCGTGTCCGTTTGGTTTTAAACAGCATGTCAACTTCAGTACGGCTTAATGGCCCTATTCGTCATCTCGGTTCGTGGTATTTTAAATCGAGTGTCGTCAAGTCGCCACCCAATGGCAAGGAAGAGAAACGCACTGAACGAACTGGAGGAAATGAACTGAAGGACCTTCCTGGTCACTTTCTGAGTGAACAGGAGCGGTGTTGTTCAGACCTTGATAGGAGTGCATGTGCGTCGTGGTGTGTAATGTATAATACAGATAAAATCACAGTCCGAATGAATTTTGATACATTAAGAAAATAATGTAAAGGATATTAAACGTCAACAAAGTATATACTTTGATTTTAGATTTTAGCACTTTGTGGCCTCTACCTAGATGAACTGTCTTTCAGTTAAGACGTGGTCTGAGCGGACACGCTGAGAACCAAGTTATATGACTGTGTGACTGTCTTCCATTCACAACGAACGTCACTTTCGCCATTTTCATTGCATAATTTTGTTTGGAAGGCACAAGGGACAGGTAAAAAAAGAAAAAAACATCGTCGCCCGGGGCTGTTCAACTGTTGTGTCTACGGTGCTGTATCTTATGAACTGTACTCATCAATGTAAACATCTGGATGGACTTAGTCTAGGAATCTTATAAAGTCCGTAATGGGCTTCACTTACATTTTTGCAGACTGATTGAGACCAGTTTCATATCTGGTTCGTAATGAATTCCTTGTGTGATTTAGCGCAGTGTTGTATTAATTTGTTATTTATTTGGCTTGTCTTGTCAGGATTGAGTGCATATAATTGTCACCTTCAGTGCGTTCTGTGTGTTTATGATATAGACGTAGGCCTACGCACAGTTCAATTGTGTACGGACATTGTTTTGACACTTGTTAAGAATGCTCAACACATTTTACTAACTCGATCCTTTAATGTTTTACACACACACAATGTAAACTTAAAGACTTTGTTATATGAGTAGGAATCTCACCAGGGATACCATTTGCTACAAATTATGCTTCCGAGTGTAATGAAGTTGACACCTGCTAGTTCAAAAGCCTGTGCAAGTGAGGGGGAGTGTGCACAGAGGAACCGGGGGGCGGGGAGAGTAGCCTATTTTGTACACTGCTCCTCCAAGTTGCCAAAATGTAGGGGTAAAATAGGATTCATGAAATGATGCAGCCACTACAGACATTTAAGCATTTGTTCACTGTTAGTGTTAATGCAGTAGTAGCCACAATAGCTATAGTGTTTGGTTTTTTCAAGTACATTATATTCATTACACTGGCCTTTTTCGTTAGTAGTTTTGCTGTCTTAAAGCTCTGATTAGTTGTCACATAGATCAGATATTTTTGCGAATACTGTTCACAGAGCTGTCCGGGGACTTATTATATTTAAAAAGTAGCCGTCACGCCTGTCCTGGTGTTTACTACATTTGATCGGTAGGTGTCGTTGTACACTTGCATATTGCAGTACATGAAGTACAGTCCTACGTCCACTACGCGGCAGACTTGTCTCTGTCGTTCTGCTAATTTGAAATGCTCGTTCGATAGTCATTGTCGCAGCTAAACGCGTTTTGTTAATGTCAAAGTTTTTTCGACACGATTAAAGTTAACCGTAACGCCTTATAACAATGCTATACACATGGAGAACTTAACTCAGACAATGACTGTGAATAGAATTAGCCTATGTGATATGTAAAATAGCCTGAAAGTGCTTGTAAATATTCTCCCTGCTTTGAAAATATGCGCAACGTTAGTCTTAATAGGTAGGATCGAGTTATTTGTGCTCATTCCTGTCAACAGTCGCATTTTCAGGAAGGTAAGGGATTATTATATGCCTGATTGTTCAATTGATTTATTTACGAACGCCTGAAACACGTAGCTAGCGAGCCAGGAAATATGCATATATATAGATGTCTCTGATATGTTCGCCGAGACGTGGTCTTTGTACTGTTTATACTGGGTAGGGAGCTAGATAGCTGCCTAGGTACAAAACGTTACTCAATAAAATCGTGTTGTAGAATTCTCGTTAAGTTTTTCATGTACGTTCCAGGAGAACGAGTATATTTTTCCGGTTGATAAAACGACTATTTATTTTTTTCTTTAAAATACGTAGCGTTACTGCTACTATTCCTGGGTATAGGATCGCACGAGAAATGGATGATGTTTCATCACGGAGCTATCTAAAGAACGCACAGTGCCCGCCCCCATGTTGGCTTCTTAAAGCAGAAGACGGTCACAGAGAACTGGAAACAGTGTAACTCACGAACTGTAGCGTGAAGCAGTAGACCAGGGACCTTTTGCCTTAGAGCACATTTTGTAATTAGATTCTGATTTCTTTCGTGAAGTCGGGGACGTAGCGAGGGTGATGGGAACGAGAGTGTATGTGTTACAGCGTAATTAACCTTTCCTTCATCTAAAAGGCTGTGTTCGTGACACACGTTGATCTTGTGCTCTGCAGTGTCCAGTAATGGTCTAGATACACACAAGGACCATGCTGAGCCGTTTACAGGAACTCAAGAAGGAAGAGGAGACCCTCCTGAAGATCAAAGCCATGTTGCAAGACCAGCTCAACAGGCTGAAGGTCAGTTCACCCTTGTGTCAAGACAGAATGCTTGGTGATACCTGTGTGTGTGTGTGTGTGTGTCTGTGTGTGTGTGTGTGTGTGTCTGTGTTTGTGTGTGTGTGTGTGTCTGTGTTTGTGTGTTGTGTATGCACACAGAGAAAAAGACTGCATGTGAAGGGGGGAGTGTGGAAGTGTGTTGTTGAGGATGGGTGAATGGTGATGAATGTGTCAATGATGTGAACAGGTGTTGTATAAGACAGAGTGCTTACCATCCCTGGTCCTGGGGGACCCCTGTATCTGCTGGTTTTCATTCCAACTGGTTTTCAGTTGGTTAGGTAGGATTAAGTTCTTAAATGAGTACTAATTGCAACTTGATTTCACTTAAGCATCTGTTTTCAGTTTTCTGTCTCAGATAAGGGTTGATAGAAATATGTTGGCTGTAACAGAAAAATATACGTGAGATACTTCTGAAGATTATTCCTGTTTGAGTCCCTTAAACAAATTAGTAATACAAAGAGCAATCAGATGTTCAGCCAGGCCAAGAACAAGGACTTGAACAACTAATTATACCTAAATAGAGCAGCTGTACCAAATTTGTTCAAGGGCTAGGTATGTTAAAAAATGATGTTGCCCTGTTTTCATGTTAGCACAAACACATTTGTGACAACATAATATGTTCACAAAGAATGTGTATAAGATTAAACATAGAGATATAAAAAAGGCATAAAGTGTATCTTCAGATAAGGAGCAGTGTCCCGCTAACAGCCCAAACCTAATTATTTGAGAGTTCAGCTGGAATAAAATGCAGCATCCACAGTGGGACCCCCAGCACTACAACTGGGAAACACTCGGATAGCAGATTGAGTAATTTAGGTTCAGGCATATTTTGAGCTCTGCTGGCATCAGCCAATGATCGTAATGAAGCGGTGAGGTGATCCTGATGTCCTGAGAGACAATTCTCTTCATATTTTTTTTTTAGTTTGAAGAAGGTGCACTGAGGTCGATGATCAACGCCCAGCGAATTGATAGCCCTGCACAGCCTGCTGTCTCGGAGGTACGAGCTTGAATATGCAGAACTGAATCTTAAAACTGCATTTGCAAACACGCGTCCATGACCATAAGCACTGTTCAACAGCGGACCTTTGCCTTAGTTACTTAAATCGTGTAATTTAGCACCACATTTGTGAACATATTTGTCAGCAAGCCTAAAGTTGTCTGTATTTATATATATATATAAAATATGGCAACAGTTGTAATGGCTGTATTTTCACATGTCTGCATCCACTGAAATCTCCTTTGATGCAGTGTTGTGTTATTGTTGTCCCAGATGGTGTTGATGTGTGACCTGCCTCATGCTGACAATTCATTTATTGCATTCAGGTTCCACCACAGCTGGACAATGAGAGCGAGATTAACCAGACTAAGCTGCAGTTGAGCACCATAGTGGAACATGACATGGAGGAGGAAGAGGAAGAAGAGGATGAAGAGGAGGAGGAAGAAGAAGACGAAGAGAATGAATTTGAGATGATGGAAGAGGAAGAGGAGGAGGAAGAGGAGGATTACTGAAAAATGACTCCCATGGGTACTGCACCAACTGACTCAAGTAAACATGACATCCTGCAGAAACTGTTGTCATTTAATTGGCAGGTCTAGACCCTGTGAGATGTAACAGAAGTATTTTTGCATGTATATTTATTGGTAGTTGTTGTTTTTCTTTTAGTTTTGTCAGTTTTGCGTCTGAAGTTGATACAGCCTCTTTCAGAAATGTATTCACGTTACTTTACCAGAGACATTCATGGGGGGGGTGTAAGTTTTAACAAAGAGTAAGTCGATGTAGTGAATAAAGAGCTTGGTCTGGAGCTTGGAGCTGCGCTTCCGCACACGGCCACAGGGTGAAGTCTTTCACTTTATTCATCGATTATTAAGAACATTCCGTTCCAAGCTCTAGTTCTACCTCATTTATTCTTGGATGCATCCTTCAACTTATTGTGAATCTACCCACATATGTTAAGAACAAATTCCCTGCTACTCTGAAAACATGCCTTAAGCTGTGAATCTGTTTTGTACTGTGCTTGTTCTTGCTGCTTTGCTGTAAATGATGTGCACTGGGGAAAAGATGTTTTATTTGTTACATGCCAGAATCTCTGGGCCAAATGTGTATATTTACATGAGTATTGTAAAGTTGTTAAAATTGTTGAAACTGGAATAAAAGACATGGAGCTAAAGTAGGTATTTGTGTTGCAGAGCTCTTAACTTATTTTAATACATAAGAACACCAGCTCATCCTAAATCCTTTCATGGTTATGTAACCTACCGCAGGCTATCTAACCCTCATACAGAATCCAGAATGCATTGTTCCACCTTTCATCTCTGTGGATTGCAGCAAATTAACATTTGCAAGTCATGTTGTTGCTAATTGTTTATAAATGCATAAACAGACTACAAACACTCAGCTAAGCTGTAGGTATAGGGTGCGTTAATTAGCTGAGTGGTCGGGGTCGGTGACCCACAGAGGGTATTGTGCATGAATTAGTGGGCCGATCAGAGGGAGCAACACACTCGATGCCTAGATCAGTTGTGCCCACACTGGGAGTCTCAGCACTGCATTAGTCGATATCATCATAAAGCGAATACTGAGAAACTGGGGAAATAATCTGGCAGAGGAGATGGAGCGGAATGTCAGGTATGAGCTTTCCACCATTTATGTGAACTTTGTCTGTCAGTAATACTCAAATCTAACTTATCAAGAATTTCACCTTCTAGAGGTAAATGATGGGCTACCTGTGTGGGCAAAGTCTGAATAGAAGAAACTTACTTTTGCGTGTGCTTTGGATCTGAAGTAATGGATTTCACGTTAAGAAGTTCCTGTAATGTTTTTTTGTTTTCTCATTTAGAGTGATTTGAATTATGCTTAGTGTTCTAGGGGAGCCATACTTGTGTACCCCTAGTCTATTATTTGTACTGTATTCTAGTTTTGCCTCTCTGTGGGAAGTTTGTACTTAATTTTATTTTAGTCTCATGCTAGCGGACATAGATGGGAATAAAATGAGATAAATGCATATTTTAAATGGCACCTGTTCATACTTTAAATGTACATAGGGAGCTGACAGATGAAAGGTAAAATGACTTGTTGCAGGGAGTTAGAAATCAAGCTCCCATTTACCTTTAGTGAGGGGTAAAGTCATGTGGTGATGTCAGTCTGAAGGATGAACAAAACTGAGGATGGATATGGAGATTTCTTTGCTATGAAGCAAGGTAATCGGTTGCTTTTCGATAAGCATACCAAATGGACTAAGACAAGGAATAATAATCAGTTATTCAGTGGTATGCTACTCTTAAACCCTTGGTTTTAGTGGTAGTGAATAATAGGTTGTGTGTGAGTGTGTGTGCCAGGGTTTCCATTATCCGGTAATTACCGGTTTTTGCCCGGTAAAATTTATAAAAAAAAAAAAAAACGATAAATTAAAAACTTGCCGGTGTCAAAATGTCCAGTAATAATGCTCATACAAAACGTAGCTATAATGAAGGCTATCCCTAAACAGGACATTTGTGTTTTGACAGTGAGTGATGACGGTACTCCACGGTTATGGGGGTTTAACTTTTGTAATAGCTTGCAATAGCTTGTGCTTATTTGAGTTCAGCGAGCTGTACCCTGACGGGGCTACAGTGGCTAAAATTGCCTGTGTTCTTCCCGTGTCAAATGTGCCAGCAGAGAGGGGCTTCTCTCTGCAGAATCGAATTAAGACGGCGCTGCAAAATCATCTGGAGGAGGAGAGAGTGATGCGGCTTATGCGCATTGCAAGCTGCAAACACACATTGGACAGGTTGTTGTCATTCTTTCATCAACCTAGGTGTAGGCTACATTATATTTGCGTTTGTAACATAGACTGTTATTGAAAGGAGACCAGTAAGTTTCAAATTTGTCTGGTAAAATAAATTCTTTCTGGACACCGGACAGGCAAGAAAAAATCATAGCAGAAACCCTGGTGTGTGCATGTGTGTGCGAGTGTGTGAGTGTGTGTGTGCATGTGTGTGCGAGTGTGTGAGTGTGTGTGTGCATGTGTGTGCGAGTGTGTGAGTGTGTGTGAGTGTGTGTGAGCTGTGCAACAGTCCTTTGTGTTTTGAAAATCCGTGTCACAATGCTATGAATAAATACAGGATGCCAACAATTAGTTTTTTTCTCCTTTTATTACTAAAATAGTTTTCTGGTGGCATGTGCGACTGATTGGTTAGACGGCTTGCTTGAGGAGTGTGGTGGGTTCGGCAATCTTGGTTTCACAGGAGTGGGGTCGGAGCTCAGCTGAATCGAATTCGGCGAATGGAGCCCACGGTGCTGCCCTGGGCCCCCCAGTCAGAGTAGTTGTTGTAGTCTCGTTTCTCCAGCACATAGTGAGGACCTCTGTAGTTGGGTTCCTGGTACACCACCCAGCTTAAAGTGGCAAAAGAGGGAGAGGGGAGTCAATACAGGTACATTACATGGCATTACACTGTTGTCATTTCGCAGATGCTCTTATCGAGAGTGACTTACACAGATTACAAATTCCAAATTCTGGATTATATACCTTGCCCAAGGGTACAACAGCAGTGCATGAGAGGGGAACTGAACCAGCCAATGAGACCTTTTGGTTATGAGCCCTGTTCTTTACCACTGTGCTACACTGCCGTACACAGAAGACCGTTAAACTGGACTGAAATGCCCCGTTTATAATGTAGACGGGCAATTAATAGGACTCTGTTCATCATCTCTGGTTAATATTATGCCTTGATCTTTGTCATGAGGTGTTACGTCTTCACACTTGTACCTCTTCTGGAAAACACGGAAGTGAACGCGTGTCAGCCAGCAAAATAACATAAAATCAAATTTGACGCTGACTGAGCTGAACAGACATGGTTGTTTATGTATACGACCTGACGATTGGTGGAAGGAACCAGAGAGACAGGAAGTAGATACTCACGCCCCGCCCAGGATTCGGATGGAGGCAGCCCGGTTCAGGCTGTAGCGGCTCATCAGGTTTGGGATGTCATCATGGAGCTCTGTCTTCTTCCCTGAGAACCCGGCCCGCTCAAAAAGCTGTGCCTTGGGTGGGGTTGTGTCCTGTGAGGATGACAGCCATTGTCACAGCTTGTGGGAACAGAGCCGCGCCATAGTATGTGCTTTAGATGTGCGCCACCTACACTAGGGTCCAAAATTATTGGGATACCTGGGCATTTTGTGGTTAAGTGTGGATGTGTCCATGTAGCTATTAGTTTTATCACTCGAACCTAATTTATGGTGTGGCGAAAACAGTTACATGTTTTGGCAACTGTTAACATTTTCAAAACATCTCTTTATGTGGCTGGCACACAATTGCCTGATGACTACCCTTATATCCAACATTTTAATAATATGTATGACATTAATTCTGCCAAACAAACTGACAATTCCATGACATTAACTTAATTTTAAAAGGTACCTACATACTTATTGAGTGCAGACAAGTGAACAAAAATGACCATCACTTCAATTAGGCCTGACTGAACATCGCCCTGCCCCCTAATTGAACACTCACACTGAAGCCTATATAAACCTAACAAGGTTGGAACATGGTCACAGAAGATGAAGCTGAAATTGACATTGACAATATGACTTTCCCAATGTCTGATGGAATATGCAGCAAAAATATTGTGGGTTTTCAGAAAAAAAAGTGAGTGTCCCAATAATTTTGGACCCCAGTGTATGTGCACTGGGTACATGGCTTTTTCGTCAGTCCTTGAGAGCTTATTCAACAGGTAAGCAGGCCAATTTAGTCCTGCTGGATTGTCCTGCATGGAAGTCATACAGGTTTTTATTTGGAATTAATGAATAGCAGTCCATTAGTGGCTGCAATAATCATTTAAGCTGTTTTCTTTTTAAAGTTGGCCTTTTCAAGTACAGGTACAGATTAAAATTCAGCAAAATATCTGGTGCAATGTGCAATTTTGCTAAAATATATTTTAAAGTTTCAAAGTATTTTTAAAGTTTTTTTACAGTTTTGAATGTAATTATGATCAATGCGTGTTCTGCATATATCAGAAGTGCCTTACACAATGTACTGTTGAGGCATTGTCTGTCCAAGTCAATGTTTTTTAATAGAGAGTACCCTTAACCTCATAACATACAGGTAGTGCTACAGTGTGCAGGACTCACCTGTTTGATGGATCGGACGGAGGAGATGCGGTCGACCTGTGCACACCACCTGTCATAGCAGTTGTACTCTCCCCGGTCAGACATGTCCCACAGGTACTGACGTCCCCGGAAGTTTTCATGCTCATATCCTACCCATCTGTGCACAGGGCCAAAAAACAGGGGCTCGTTTCAAACACGAGCAAAACCGTAACACCCAACACAAAGCTAGCAGAGGCAAGAGCAAGGGCCTAAAGGATGGAAGTCAGAGACATGAGGAAAGTGCTGCAGAGATGATAGGTAAACGGGGAAAATAAGACGATGGGATAAAAGACAGATTGAGCCCAGAAAGGTGCAAAGCACGAAGGGCTGGCGGAGTTCAGCTGTAGGACAGGTGTACATACGCTCCACTTTCCACCTGCACGGAGTTGCATCTGTCGGGGAAGTTCTTGTCGCTCAGTTTCTGGCAGTCAGAACTCAGGTCCAGCCTTCGGCCGGCAAAGTTCCGCTGCTCAAACAGGGTCACCTGGGAAGACACGCCGACGCATACACGTTTGGTTCAGCAAAGCCACCTCACTATACCTCTGCTGTTACGAGCATATCACTGTCATCTGGGGATCAATGCACTTGAAGTACTATAAATTAACCCTTGTAAATACTCTCTTGTAATACCTTACATATGATGCCTACTCTTAGCATAGTGATGCACTTATTTGTAAGTGGCTCTGGGTAAGAGCGTCTGCTAAATGATGTAATGTAATGTAATGTAATTAACCTTCATAATCTTCTGTCACATTGTCTGAAGGTCTGCCTTGAAATACAGAGGAGGAAATATCCGAAATTGAAATTCTCATTTTAATCTAGGAAACAGAATCTTTTTTCACACAGAACCTATACAGTGACAGAGTCATGTCTAAGTACAATGTGGCTTTGTCATGCAAAATAGCTCAGCGTTTCTGCATTTGGTAGACTACTGCAAGTATTTTTTTTATGTTTGCAGGTATATGACAAAATCCAGCTCAGGTGGGCCTCTAACAAGACACATCTGCATTTCATTAACATTGCAGAAAAAAAGTCCTTTTACTCCATATTTTGAAGTCCAAAGTTCCTTGCAATGATGCACAATCATTACTTTACAT
The DNA here is from genome assembly GCF_013368585.1 of Megalops cyprinoides. Taxonomy (NCBI): domain Eukaryota; kingdom Metazoa; phylum Chordata; class Actinopteri; order Elopiformes; family Megalopidae; genus Megalops; species Megalops cyprinoides. The sequence goes on from NC_050590.1 coordinate 7,610,044, forward strand.
TACTGGCATTTAGCAGAGTTTCTTATCCAGAGAGACTTTCATAGGTTACAATTTTTATATGTTATCCACTTCTACAGCTGGACATTTAACTGAGAAAATTCCAGGTTGAATACCATGCCCAAGGGTACAGCAGCAGTGACCCAGTGGGGTACTGAACCAGCAACCTTTCGGTTGCAAGCCCTGCTCCTCACCATAATATCACACTGCTGCCCCACACTCACCTTCCCACTGGACCCGTAGAATGCACGTTGGAGCACAGAACCCAGCTTGCTGTAGGGAGACACAAAGAGGGGAGACGGCTTTAGAGTCCAACCTACACATGCAGATCAGCGCGCTAAAAATACACAGACATCCTCTCAAAACGCACTCACACAGCCCTGCGTACAGCTGTGCGTGAACTGTGCAAATACCACGGCCTTTTATAGAAATATTTTTGATAAGGCTAGACATATTTCAGGTTATTTCCACAAGAAACTGAGTCTATCTTTTTCAGTTTCAGCACAAAAAGTTGGAGACTGAATGTTCTGCAGTACTGGATTACATTTTTAAGTGTACTGACATCTGCTAAGAGCCTGAGTGAGTCACAGCTGCGTGGCAACGGTCAGAATATTACCAATCCCACCAAGGGTGACACAGTGTGAGAAAAGTACGTGGCTGATCCAGGATCAGGGCAGAGTGAACCACAGCTGTGCATGTGACCCCCCCCTCCCATTAATGAGTCTTTACATGCCCCGGCCAGGGTCACAAGAACAACACTCAGGGTCACCCAGAATGATCATTTGATCTGATTTGGGAAACACTCTTTGGGACACCTCAAAGCCAATGTGCCTTGTTTTGCTTTTGTTGTTGTTGTTGTTGTTGTTGTTGTTGCTGTTTGTTTTAAACGTGCATCTCTCCTCCTTGCGTGGAGGAGAGGGAGGTACAACACATTTCCAGGAAAGGGGTCGCCACCACCACCACGTAGCGCCCCGAGTCCCACCTCTACCACTCCCCAACTCTAGCCCTCTAGCACAGCACTCCGAACATACCTGGTTGATCGGGCTAATCCTGGGACCTTAGTAAAGATGTTCATGTCAGCTCAGCGAGGCCAGGAAAATGTCCCTTAAATACAGCAGGTAAAGTCAATGCAGGGAATACTAGAACATACAGAGTCCTTCTGCCGTTCTCTCTCTGGGGCCTGGCTGCATTGATATGCTAAACACAGGTTGCACACATGCTGTATTCTTGTCCGGGTCCTAGCGGTCCTGTGCACACTCACGCGAATAGGGAGTGCAGTCCAAACATTTTTTCCCCCCCAACAATTCAGCATTTTTCAAACAGCTTTAAAACAATGTGCCGCACCGCATAATAATAACCGCATTCATGCTCACAGCAGGGGAGAGCTCTGGCGCTGCCCTGTGTTCTGAAAGGGTGGTGCCACTGCAGGAAGTTGACAATGGGGCCATATCATCAATAGATATATACAGTTTTCCACGGGTTGCATGGTACCAGCCAATGTTTATAATATCTCTCTGGTAGGATTGCCCTTTTTGTAACTAGCCTGTGGCCCACTTTGCGAGGCAGTGCTAACAAGGTTATCTATCCTTATTATGTGTGCTATCTTAATTCAATTAATGACATGCTTGGGGGTGCATTTTTTGATTTCCGGTATAATATGGGCAATAATAATATGCTATCGAATATGTTATGCATTGCAAAGTTTTATTAATCAAAATGTTTTTTTTTAATTAAATGAATGCACCATCTATAGTGTACAGCTTTCGTACATAAGTGTAATGTAGGATTTCATGAACATACACGCATAATTCACTGCAATTTTACCGTAATTCACTGTACTTTTACAGCAGTGAAAAACAGAAAATGAAAATATGCATTGCACAGAGTGTCTACAAATGCTTTTTTTAATTTTCAACGTGGATAACTATTTTACTATGACTCCTTTACATTAAAAGTAACAGTCTGTTCCCTTTTCTTCTGCAGGCGGTTCTGTCTGGTGGATCTTAAAGCAGGCTCTCAGGTACAATTAGCAGCACTGACTCTAAAATTTCCTGTTCTGAAAACAGAACAGAAAGAGTTTGCAAAGCAAATTGCATTTATGCACTAAATTAAGATTTACCTCAGGTTCCCCAGAACTATTTCAGAGGTATTAAAATATAAAACCCAGCGAAAGTGTTTGATTGGACACGCCGTGCATACACTGGATAGTTAGCTTTTGCAAGGCAGAGTCATAAATGCATAACCCAACCAAGCACTTCAGCCGGGTTTAAATTTTACACAGGATCGGTTAAAGCAGATATTAAACATGAGGCTACACATGTAACAGTGGATTTGGCCATGAATGAAACACAGATCTGACAGGAGTATTTAAAATGCATGTGGAAGGTGTGAGCTACTCTGTCATGTTGAAGTGCTTGGTGAGCACGCCCTGACAATCGGTGGCCTGAATGCTGCAGCGCTGGCTTTGTGATGGCAAACACAAGTGGATCAGCCTCACCAAAATTAACTTTGCTTACAGAGTGAAACCCCCGTTTCTATGAGATTTGTTTGCCCAAGCAAAATCTGCTCACACTCCATTGAGCTTCAATAGAGGGGGGATTGAGGTCTGTGTTCGAGCCACAGGGCCCCCCTCAATAAGCCACGATCTGCTAGATGCTTCTGCGTTGTTTTGCGGCAGTGGTGTGGTAATTGTGGGGCCACGGAGGTGTATCGCGAAGGTGAATTAAGTACAGAGACCGGGGGTCACTTTCTTGCATTTGACTGCAGTTTCCAGCCAGGACAAATGCAGACCGTGTAACAGGTATGAGAACAAGCGTGACTGATTATGTGCATGTGTGTGAGAGAGACAGAAGAGAAAGATTAAACACAGAAAAAAAAAGAGAAAGGGGATTTTTTTTTAGCTCTGCTGTGGAAAAGAATTTTTTTTGGAGTCCCATGAGTAAAGTATTAATTTGAAATCTTCTGCTGCTGTATTTCCATGGAGATGTCACTCTTAGGGAATATATTGCATAAAACGACATATTGTCTTTATTTACTTGTATTTTGCATTAATGTTTCATTTAGTTGGTTAAAATGAGGCAACCGCAATGTAAGGGAATTGCGTAATTGTAATTATTCTACTTGTTTTGTAATATTTCATAATGGATGGCTTCTCCAAAACAAGATATGGATACTTATTGAATGAAGTTTTTTTTGAAGTCCAGTTCTCTTGGATACTGACCTATTGGTGTAAGCTGCCATTTCATATCTTTGTGGGTAGGCAGGAAAATGTCGACCAGTTTTTGCACAGCAACTTGTTTTCATACTGAAAGAGAAACTTTCTGCATTGTTAGTCACTCATATGCCATAAGTCATCAGAGAGGAAGATCTGCAACTGTTCCATGTTTCATGCACTACCAAATTATGCAACATGAAGGCAATTCATGGGGCATATTAACCATTGATCCATTTCTTCCATTGTTTACATTGTGGGAAGAGTAGAAGCTTTGCTATTCCTGTGATGCATGCGTTTATGTTATGAACTCAAGCAAAATACATGTAGTGATGCAAATACTGGTGCAGCAAGCTACAAAGTGCTACAGAGCTGCAAGGTGATCTTTAGAGTGTAAACACACAGACCAGAGAAAAAAAAAATCGGGGTAAATCCTCTGATGTTTTTGGTGGCGCGCAAAACATAGCTGATATTAAGCTGTGGTTACGGGTGTCAAAAGACTAGAGAACTTCAGGAGTAGGATCATTCAAAGCTACTGACAAGTAGCCATGCTGCAGTAGAGGAAGAGTATCTTTGCGGTAGCTCAGTAATGACGGTGCTCTTCAGGGGCGACTGGGGACCGGAGGGAGGGACTGGGTGAGTAGAGAGCTTCAGGAATAGGATCATGGTGACTAGAGGGGAGTGTCAGGAGACTTGGATCATTCAAAGCTACTGACAAGTGACCATGCTGCAGGAGAGCAAGAGCATCTTTGCGGTAGCAGAGAAATGCTGGTGTTCCTCGTGGGTCACTGGTGACTGGCAACTGGTGACTAGTGGGAGGACTGATGGCAGTGTTCTCTCACAGGCTTGGTTGGCGAGTGAGAGAGCAAGAACCAAGATCCTGGGAACATCATGCTGACACGCTGTGTACTGGGGGCGAGCCATATGCTCGTACTGGTGCTGTGTCTGTCTGCTGCTGAGGACTTCGACTGGACAAAGAACGACCGCGGTTCCTTCTACTACGGCACATTTCCAACTGGTAACCACGCGGCACCCCCTCGCTGCTTGACTCTCCATGACTAGCTACCCCTGCACATTACATTACGTTACATTACATTCATTTAGCAGACGCAATTATCCAGAGTGACGACTGTCACAAGAGAACAGAAGGGTATACATTCAAGTTGAATGAGCAACAGTGTCAGACCAGGCTAACAACACTCACAGACCAGTTAGAGTGAGCACAGCACTGTTCAAGCCACTACCACAAGTTAACTTGTGCTAACCTGAAACTAGACAGCCTAAAAAAAACAACTAAAGGAAGTCTAGTACATACACTATCATATATCACTAGATCACAGTATCCATAACACATCGTGGTACTACACATAAAGTAAGCAGCAACTAATACGAGTAGCAGCTGTTACAGTTGGGGATTGAGGTGGAAGCGAGATGCAGTCTGAAGAGCTGGGTCTTCAGTCTCTGTCAGAAGATGGCCAGTGATTCCGCTCACCCTTGTGGGAAGTTCATTCCACCACAGAGGGACCAGAACAGACAGGCATTGTAGCTGAGAGGAGCAATATCTGGACCAAACATCCACCATTGTGCATTTTGTTTCACCTGCTCAAAGTTTATATTACGTTTATTTATCTTCATTATGCCTTTTTAAAGCATATATAACACCTGCACATGCATGTTGTTACTATTTTTTTATTGTTCTGTACCAGCACATATCATAGCATAACACAGCCCCAGTTTTTTCATACATAACATGTTATATCACTCTTCATCATAAGGCAATGCAGCTGTTCAGGAATGCTTTATACATTGATAACACTGGACTCTTTAAGGTGTACTGTATGATTTTCGAAGGCCTTATGAAGTAAAGTTTAATATAAGTGTTACCATCTCCAGTATCTGCTACCAGGTATCTTTGCTGTTGAATTCCTGCTTGTTCACGTTTAGGGATGATATTTATGTCTTCTGCAAGGTCTCAAAGGGCCTTTAGGGGTTCCCTACAGAAATAATCCTGAGCAATTTACTTCTGCACTTCTGTAAATTACTTCAAATCTTATTGTTTGAACAAACTGTCACACACAGACCATTTTCACTCTCCTCATTAATGACTTTTCTCTCTTAATTTGTTATGCTAAAAATATCATTGCATATCCTTCAGTAACCATAGTTACACTGTATTTATCCAGATAGGGACATTGTTCATTGTATCTTATTTCAAGTAAAAAAAAGTACAATGTTGACACTTTGCCCGCCAATAAGGATGTATACCTGTGATGTCTTTTCAGCCAATAGGATACAAACAAGAAAAACAAGATGGCTGCCATCATTGCTGGCCATGAAAGTTAGGTAGCTAACAAACCAAACTAATAACCATAAATGACAAATAATACTGGTAATCTAGCAAAATGTAATCTCAATGGAAACAAAAACACATTTTCTACAAAGGGTCACAAGCTAACCAGGTACCAAGCTAGTGAATTAGTCAACAAAGGTCAATGAAGCTCGCAAAATAATGTGATCATTTTTACTTTCAGCCAGCTAGTTCTAAAATACTAGTTCTCACAATTATAGCTAATAGCTAACATGCAGCTTTCCTAACTAGACAATAAGGTTGAAAATGAATTAAGTGCATTGTATAGCAAGCTATAGGGTTGAAAAATGATTGAGTGTGCTTAAACGCTAACTCATTACCTGCCTTACAAGTAACGTTTAAAATGAATTAGTATTGACAGCTATCTGACTAGCTAGATCAACAAATACTGTCCTCTTACACAAAGGCCATCATTTACAGAAACTAAGGAGGCATAAGACTAAACACTCTCATTGACATCACCATCATCATCATCTTCTGCCATTTCACGTCATTTCATATGCATACAACCATTTTAACCCTCAATGTCCTATATGAAAAGAAATGATACCTCCACAAAAGCTCCACACCACTCACATGTACAAAGCAGTTATGTCATACCCAAGTGTCAAATGAAAGTGTCAGCAGGAGGTACCTGCGATTCAGCTACACTGTATTGTCGGAGACCACTTACCTAAAAGTTATCATTACACAGCACCTTAGACCAATTCATACTAATATGGATTGGACTCTGATCCGTTCTGTATGGGAATTCAGTTCAGATGGCAAAACCGCTGATTGCTTACCACCTCATTTCCACCTTGCTCCATTTACAGCTTGTCAGCACTGCTTATTTTGCATCTGCTAATGATTTCAGGCTAGCTCGGGGGGGAGGTCACATTAACCTTGTCTCGCTTTTCTGCACCTCTGATTCGCGGGCAGGATTTTCGTGGGGCGCTGGCAGCTCAGCCTACCAGACAGAAGGAGCCTGGGACAGAGATGGCAAAGGCATGAGCATCTGGGACGTTTTTTCGCACAAGAAGGGAAAGATCTTCCTGAACGACACTGGAGACTCCTCCTGTGAAGGCTACTACAAAGTCAAGGTGACCAGATAGAGCAATACCACAAAGACTAGCAAAGGGTTATTAAATGACAGATCCTGATGTGTCATATACATTTTGCAGTCATATCATGATTATGATTACTGCTAATGTTATTATTACTAGTAGCAGCAACAGTAGTAATAATATCAGTGACACTGTCCCATCTGTACCCTGAGGTATTCAGTGATCAATTTCTTTTCAATGTCCCCCACCCAGGATGACATATCCTTAATGAAAGAGCTGAAGCTGAACCACTACCGTTTCTCCGTCTCCTGGCCCAGAATCATGCCCACTGGCATTAAATGTAAGGAGTCGTGACATCGCCACCAGAAACACCATCCCTCGACAGGAATAAACGTATGCTTAGCTATGGGCTCAGAGATGAAGCGGATTTCTCCCTGTGTGTTTTCATAGCGGACCACGTGAACGAGAAGGGAATAAAGTATTATGAAGATCTGATCAACCTGCTGCTGGAGAATAAGATCACCCCCATTGTTACCCTGTATCACTGGGACCTGCCGCAGGTGGGTTCCTACCGAAAAAAAAAAAAGTAAGGCAGGTCATCCCCACTGCTCTCCACACTCCAGTCAGACACAGCCTAAGACTAAAGCTGCTCCACATTCTCTACGTAGTTGGTGATGTGACTGTTAACAGAAAAAAAAATGAAAACTTTATAAAATTTAAAAAGAAATATTACCTACCTTTGTCAACTTGACAGGTCTCTCTGTAATAATCCCGCTGAAAGAACGCTGTGTTGTAACGAGTGGTACTATTATGCAATATTCACAAAGCTGTTTCCCTTCAATCGTCCCTGACGCTCTGCAGGTCCTTCAGGAGAAATATGGCGGGTGGCAGAATATCAGCATGGTCAACTACTTCAACGACTTCGCGAGCCTGTGCTTCGAACGATTCGGGAACAGGGTGAAGTACTGGATCACTTTCAACAACCCGTGGGTACGGCAGGCCGAGGGGCTAGCCTTCCGAAGCATGCTATCTGCACGCGACATTACATTCACATGTAACGTGATTTTTGCTCACGAAAATCGGAAGCAAAAATCGATAGACGACATCCAGAATGGTGAGCGTGCGCGTGATTTTTGTCTCTGCAGTCGGTGGCAGTGGAGGGCTACGAGACCGGAGAACACGCTCCGGGCATGAGGCTGAAGGGCACCGGGGCCTACAAGGCAGCCCATCACATCATTAAGGTCGGAAATGGCGCAGGCGGCTCGCCACGGTCACCGCCACCGCCCTCGTTTCCTCTCTCACGACCTTCTGTTGCTCAAAAAAAAACATGACTGAGCGCCGTTTCTGTTCTGCTCCCGCCCTCAGGCACACGCTAAGGTCTGGCACACTTATGACACCCAGTGGCGGAATAAACAAAAAGGTACAGCATTACATTACATTACGTTACGTTACGTTACATTACATTACATTACTGTCATTTAGCAGACGCTCTTATCCGGAGCGACTCAGAAGTCGCATATGACTAAGTGGCATGAAAAGCTGCATAAACGCAACACCACTAATAACATATGAACAAGCGTCAGCGCCACAGTGCTGAGATCACAAGTGTGTACCTAGATGTACATCTGAGTGCAACGCCATATACACGAGAAAGGGACTTTACGATTCCAAACAGAATGCACGAACCCTCACATAAACCTCAGCGTAAATAACTACATATTATTTATTAAGGGGAATGAAACATCACGCCTGGGTAGAGGGGCTGTTCAAGGACTTAAGTGTGATTTCAAGTGTGTTCGGAAACCGTAAGGTTAAATGAGAGTTCACTCTATGACAACAAGACTGTAACAATAATGTCCAAACTGATGGTATGGTATGGTGCACTGATGCGATATACCTACTTGACAGTATACTTTATGTGACAGCTAAGATGGCTCCCGTTAAACTGAAGTGTCAGAGCTTATTGTTGAGAGGCCAGCTGAGGGTTGTCTCTTCCTGCAGGGCTGGTGGGCATCTCTTTGTCAGGGGACTGGGGTGAGCCAGTGGACATCACCAACCAAAAGGACATCGAGGCGGCAGAGAGATACGTCCAGTTCTACTTGGGCTGGTTCGCAACACCCATCTTTCATGGAGACTACCCTCAAGTGATGAAAGACTACATCGGCAAGTCACTTCACACTCTCTGACATTCAAGCAAAGTCATTACATTATTGTGATTTGGCAGATGTGCTTATCCAGAACAACTCAGATAGCTTACAATTTAACATGTTACCCATTTATACAGCTGGATATTCAATGAGGCAAGTGTGGCTGAAGTCCCTTGCCCAAGGGTACAATGGCAGTGCACCAGCAGGGAATCAAACCAGCAATATTTTGGTTACAAGCCATTCTCACTTCATCACATGGCTGCCAACATTCTAAATAATTCTATGTGGAAACTGCATGGCAAACTGTGTATGGAAAAAAGACTATTTCAAAAACAAAAAAAAACATTTTAAATGGCTACTTCATTGACTATTTAATCAGCTACTACATGTAAAACTTACTACCTGGAGAAGTGAACCTTTTAACATTATTTTTCATCTATTCATGAGTTGAGCAGATGTTTGTTACGACAGTAGCCTCCGTTGAAAAGACAGGTTGTGTCTGTCTGTAGCAGTCTTGGCTAAATGTGTGCTGAGCATGATGGTTAAAGGTGTGCTGAGCATGATATAGGAGTGACCTTGAGAAGAAGTGAGGTTCTCATTGTGTCATCTGCGGCTCTTCTCGGTCCAGGGAGAAAGAGTGCCCAGCAAGGTCTCGGAAGCTCCCGCCTGCCCACCTTCTCGTCCCAGGAGAAGAGCTACATCAAGGGCACCTGTGACTTCCTCGGCATCGGGCACTTCACCACCCGTTACATCACGCAGAAGAACTTCCCATCCAACCGTGGGAACAGCTACTTCACAGACCGCGACCTGGCCGAGCTCGTGGACCCACGCTGGCCAGACCCTGGCTCGGAGTGGCTCTACTCCGTACCCTGGGGGTTCCGTCGCCTGCTTAACTTCGTCAAGGTACGGTACCAGGCTTTACTGAGAAAAGGCTAGTCTTACTACAGTAGTTGGGATCTATTCCACATACATACTGGTTTTTTGCTTGTGTTGTACCCTACCTCACTTGTAAATCTCTTTGGATAAAAGCGTCTGCCAAAAGGAAAAAAGTAAATGAAAAATTTAAACCACACGACTCTTTACCTTCCAGCTATTTGCTTTATTCCATTGATCATTCATACATTATTGTCATCCCCGGTGGTGACTTTTGTCTCTTGTGTAGACTCAGTATGGGAACCCAATGATCTACGTGACGGAGAATGGAGTGTCTGAAAAGATGCTATGCACGGAGCTTTGTGATGACTGGAGAATACAGTACCTAAAAGACTACATAAACGAGATGCTGAAAGGTGAGTGCCAACGGACCCAGTGCAGGGGGGGGGGGGGGGGGGGGGGGGGGGTGCGGGGGCACTTCCTGACGTGGCCTTGGGCAACTGAATTTATGCTAAGCGTGAAACTGCTTTAGCAAAGGGGGCTTTGTGTGAACCTTAGCATGTGGGGCACAATCGGATCATTGTCCTCTCAAACACTTGTGGACATTCGCTGTAACGTTACGGTGCAAACAATGGCTTCAGTCACATTCTTTTTCAAACCGTACACTGAAACGTGTCATGACATGACGTAACTAGTCCGGGTTTTGTGACACATCTCATTGTTTTTCAACATGCAGCCATCAAGGATGGAGTGAACGTCAAGGGCTACACAGCCTGGTCACTCCTGGACAAATTTGAGTGGGACGAGGGGTACTCTGAGAGGTTTGGTCTCTACTACGTGGACTTCAGGAACAAGAACAAGCCACGGTACCCCAAGGCCTCTGTTCAGTACTACAAACGCATCATCAGCTCCAATGGGTTCCCCAATCAGAGAGAGGTAAGAGCTGCCAGTACATTCAGTAACACACTACCCCTTCATCTTTTCACCACTGAGCTGGTATTAACTCCGAATAAGAAGAAAAAAATACTCATAATGTATTAGTCACAATATAGTGTCACTGGTTCACAGTCTCTAGCACTTGCAATCAGAGACCAGTCATTTTGGTAAAAAAAAAAAAGGCAAAAAATCAGTAATCCAGGAATATAAAATGTTCTACAGACAAGGGAATCCATCACAAAAGTATTAAACATATGCTTATACACAGACGGTTTACAGCAAAGGAAACATGCAGTTTAAGCTGATTTAAAAATTATGTGATAAATATGCATTAACAAAGAGGGGATTTGAACTGCTTAATTGTTTTTTGAATTGATACTCTGTGAGGAGATCACACACAAATTAAATAAAATGATTGTTTTTCAATCATTCGAAAAGATAAATATTTGGCTACGGGAAAAAGAGGACACATGCCAAGATAAACAAGCTGTAGCCAGATGAGATTAAATAAAATAAACATTAAATAAAAAAGGAGTTTTGTCTAACAAATTGATGATTTGTTACTTTTTTCAAAACACAATTTTCTTTAGTCATTTTTTCTGAATTCAACAACCTGTGTGAAGAAAAAAGTAACATGAGATATAATTGTGTATAATCAAAGTTAAAGAAAAATGTTGCCTGTGTACTTGGTTTGGTAAGCATTTCCATGGTAAGACATTTTGCCGAGCCAAATGTTTCCATCAGCATTTGAAAACTCTAACACAATCACATGGACAACTGAGCTAGCCCATAATACTATGAAAACGTAGGACTGATTTGAGATCTGCTACTAAAAGGAGGAGTAATATTATACAAGAAATAGTATAACTGTATTATAGCCGTATTGTGTGTGTTCCCCTATTATTGAAAGTATGTCAATGACCAGATGCCCTAGGGTGAAACAGGTTATGGAGTGTTTGACCTTCTCCTTCTATCATAAATACATTTTTCTATGGGAAAAAAAAGGAATCAGGAATGCAGTGTCACTAGTAAAGGTCATTCTTAGCCTGTCTCAGTGCTGCTGACTGAATGACACTGCTCGATGCTCGCCACAGGTGGAGAACTGGAAGCGGAAGGCAACGGAGACCTGTTCCTCCAGCAACCAGCTTCTAGCTGCAGGTTAGTCGATTCCAACACAACAGTTTCTTCCTCTTCATGAGAGCAGCGGTAAGAAACTAGCTGGGGCAAACAAACAAAAACAATTCTGCCTCCTCTGCCATTTTACCAGCACACCGGGAAGGGTGGCCAAAAGGAGATGTCCTGAGGGAAATCTGCACTGGGCTGCCTTTAACTTCTTGGTCACCCAGAATAATAATGAAGAAATAATACCAGACCGACAATTTCGGCCCTCCGAAAGCAAAAAAGTCAGGCCTGTCATTTCAGCCCTTTGTCTTGTCATTCTGGTGAAGCCAGCAGAAGAAATGATGCTTTTAAATTTCAGAATGATTATTAATTAATTATTCATTATAATTATAATTATAATTACAATTTCATAATTCTAATTTCATAACTCCATCATTCTAAATTTCACAATTTCAAAAAAAAACCTCTCTACATAAATCCATTGGTGGGATATTTTGATTAACATGTGTACCACTGTGATGCATGCATTTCCAGAACTATGTGAGTAATTCCATAACTTAGAGGCCTTACAAGTCATTGCTACCCAGTGTACAAAGGCTATAAAACAGCCATTTGGGAGGGCTACGAAGCTGGACACCAGCAGATTAGAGACCCAAACATCTAACAGGATTTTTTTCTTTGTTTGCCCCTCCAGCTAGAAGAAAATCCAAGGAAAATAAGGAACATGCAGAAATGCCAAAGGTTTGGCCAGTGCATGACGAAGTTTAGGCACTAGGGGTAAAAGGAAAATTAATGTGTTCTCTTTTTGGGCTTGAAAAGTTTCTTTCACCAAATTAACAAACAGACAAAAAGCGGATGTCAAGGCACAGCATTGCATTACATGTACTGTGATCTAGTCCCAGGAATCACTCCAGCTGGCAGGCTTAAATTGGGAAAATTATCCCTCAGTGTGATTGCATATAACTCCCAGAGAGACAGGTCCTGATGGTGATTTATGGAGATCACAGACAATGCCATTAACCATTGACATGTGTGGTATATGTGGTTCCCTTCTTGTTTGCTGTGGGTTTTTTTTTTTTTTTTGGAGTTGTGATTTTCAGAACTACATTTCAGCTAATAAATCTATGGAGTGCTGGAACAGGTTTACTGGTCTTACTGAACACTCAACTCTTTGAGGGCTTCGAAATCAGTCCTTTTAGCAGACGCTAAGTGCAATACTTCTACCTGGCATTGCCCAGTATTAAAAGCTTTGCCATATTCAATTCTGTATAACTAATAAAGCAAAGTGCCCCGTGAGTTCTACACAAAACATGTTCCTCACCACTGATAATACACTTCACCCAGAGCACATGCCTCTTCCAAGAATACCGGAGCAAGGAGGTTCCAGGCAGAATCTTAAAATACACCTGTAGCTGCACTATGAAAAACAAAAACGTTAGGAGAGTGTTTGAATGCTTTTTTTTTTTTACATCCGGTAAAACACTTTCTCAGTAGCATTTTCAAAAACCTTTCTTGAATTTTCATTCAACTCAATTCAGCTCATTTCAAGCTCCAATTGGATACATGTTTTTTTTAAAAAAAAAAAAAAAAAAAAACAGCCCTGACAAACTCCTGATCATTTTTTAAGAGAGCAGTCCTCAGTGCCGGTTTAATCTGTGAGTCTGTGACTCGACAGCTTAACCATCTGCCTATGTGATATTTGCTAACAGACTTGCTCTGCTTCCTGAGATGTTTCTCTCAGTACAGCTAGTTCTCATAATCTGATCTAAATTCCTGGCAATGGACTCACACAGCAGAGGTGGACAGACAGCTTCTGTGTGGCTCACTACCCACGCTCTCGCTGTTGTAGTAAAAACCCAAAGCATGAAGTGAAAGAGATGTAGGCGTCTGCTGATTTTCATAGTGGACCCCGCGAGACAAAATAACACCAAAAGCATGGTTCGAACAGAATGCATGCAGCACTCAAAAGAGGTGATGCAAGGACAATGTCAGGCAGTGCTTTGCAGTGTATTGAATCCCTCCACTTCCTCCCAGACTATACTTCTGATCAAAGCATTAGATCAACAGCATTGTCTGGGAGAGACATTTCTGTGACTTTTCACCTAAAGGCCACTGCTACATTAAATGACACTGCAGTCCTCAAAGGGTTAATGTGTTTTGAATCAACCCTCTTAAGTAATTTCTTTCTTTTTAATAGAGGAACAGCGGAGTACTGCTGCCAATATTCTAAGACTTATCCATGGTAAGCACATATACACATGTTGACTTTAAAAAGAAAAAAAAAAAAAAAAAAAAAAAGCTAAAATGCAATGCAAAATGATTAACCCTTTGAGTGCTGGGCATAACTCTGTATATGTAACAGTCTGAGGCTACATGAGCATTAATATGTGTGTGACTGTGTGTGTGTGTGTGTATCTATTTCAGACCCCTTGACCAGCCACATGGAGATGGTGACAGAGATTGTTGTCCCCACCGTATGCACACTCTGCATTCTTCTCAGCGCTGTCTTCCTCATGTTCCTGCTGCGTAGACGCAACTAAGATGCGCTCACGACACTCATTAATCTCACCGTGTGCTGCTGATACACCTGTACTGGGCGCATTCTGTTAAGTCTTGAACACACACACACACACACACACACACACACACACACAGGATCTCCGAAGCGCTGCCAAGCCGAACCTGGCAAAAGACGTTATGCGGGGTGGACCTTGACATTAAAGACGGTGCTTGTTGATGTAAGTGTCACTTCCATTTCACGAGAGGCATTCTCCTCAAATTCCGGTGTACTGTGTTTTCAGATTGATCAATTGGCAGCCAACGCTGTTCAGATTTCCACATGGATGAATTCAAGTGTGATGTTTGATGTGAAGTAAATTATGCTGGTTGCTTTATATATCAAATCTTGTTTTAACAAAGATACATGTACAGAGCATCTTTTTTTAACACGAGTATTGGTTGCCATGGCAAAACCACATTTGCTAAAACAATAAGCTACAGCATGCATGTTTTTATAATGCACATTTCTTTATACTCAGTGGGGAAGCAATTGTAGTGGCATGGGCTGTTTTAAAATAAAAAAGCTTTAAATTCCATGTGAAACATGTTAATTAATAAAGCTACAAAGCTAATATTTCAAATAAAAAATAAACCATAGCTTTAAATATTCTAATAGTTTCTTTGAGTACTTCTGACCTCTCTCTCTTACCTGTGACTGAGATCATGTTAAGATGACAGAGCTGCAACATATCCAGGTTCAGGTTTCACTCACACTCTCGACAGTCTCCCCGAATGGCAGATCTGCAACACACCATCCACGACTAATTTGGCAACAATATGACGTAAGTGAACATATATTTACATGATGCACAACTGGCAGAGACTGACCATATAAGCATTATCACGTCTTGCCATCTACTTGACAGTCGCGGTTTCAGCAGATCTTAATCCGAGGTAATGCAGAATGCTAATATTTGCTAATATATGAGGACATTTAATAGTAAATGGAACCTGAAGTGAGCAGCTCACTGTCAGCAGGAGGCAGCACTCCTACTCCAACCAAGTAAAGTGCTGCAGTTTATCATAATGTCCAGCAGGTGGCACAGTTTCCTCACTGCTCTAGCAAGTTCATCAGCGTGTTGAGGAAGGTACAAAGAACGCTGAACGGGGACACGTTGTTCGAAACCACAGCAGTTAATACGATTCCGAGCCTTAAACTACACGTTTGCAAATTCATGCATTTTGTGTGCAGAAATATTTTCTTAGCACAGAACTTCTTAACATGTCTTGAATTTTAAAGCTGTGTTTTGGACCTGTACAGGCAGCAGAATCAGAGGCAGACTGACATTGTCGATGCCTCATGGAACATGTTCTTACATTGCTGGTAAATTGCTAGGGAGGAACATACATTTCCTTTATTTGTAAAGATACCCTGATATCTATCACTGTATGTATCACTGTATCGCTTTTAATAACACTTCAGAGTTTGAAACAGGATTGTACGATTAGTTATCGGGGCAAATTTTTAATATTTGATTTTGCATAAGAGAGACCAAACCACTTCGGCAGTGAGAATTATGCTTAGTAAAATATTACCAACAAAACATACACACACACACACAACGCATAATACCATATAATATTACATACACATATACTGTGGTCGCCTCTGTTCATACTTCACAGTCTCGTTTAAAGCTATAGGTTTAATTCCTATGTGACTAATACGCATAATCACATTTAAAATGTTCTATGTGGAAAAAAAAACCTAGTGTTCAGTTATATTTATCAATATACCTGGTGCAAAGTTATTTACTGGGACAATAAAACATATTTTAGTAACGCCGCCACAAATGATAGACTGATTCATTACAGCAGAGAAATTAAAGAAATTCAACAATAATGTAAATTATACTGAATTCCACTACCATTCTTTACATTCAAGCGGTATGTGGTTAACAGGCTTTGACTTCTACGCGCTGATATCATGCTAGGATAGGCTGATACAAGGCTATTTACAGGACCTCATACAATACATTAATTATTATTAAGGCATTATTATCACGCTGAATCGCCTTGAGTGTAATTTAGACCAAGGTCACATTTTTCAAACTGTATCATATGAAGTATCCCAGTGTTTTTTTTTCTACCATTTAAGGACACCAATGAACAACGTGAGCGTTTCCACCATCGGAAGCCATCCTAAACATTAAGTGTTCGTGTTTCAAGACATTTTATCAGGCCTGCTTTTCGCAATATCAGCACAGTTACGATCTATTCTTTTCTTTTCAGTTTTATAACAGATTTCTGGGGGGTATGTCGAATTAACTTTCTAAATAAATAATAGCTACCGAAGTAGTAAAATGAAAAGCTGAATCAGGCTCTTGTTTGTTCAAAGTGTATGTCGGGACCTTGCACACCACGTTGTTGACCATTTTAAATGTTGAAGCTCCATTTTCCCACCGAAGGCTATACGAATGATTGCTGATATATATAAATTCTTTACCTTTAAAACAAATCGCTGCGTTTCCTAAATTCTTTTCACATCATTTTCCGGGGTTTACGTAATAGTGTCCTCGAATGAAAAAAGACATTCCCTGATATTTTCATTGTTGCAAATTCGTCCAGACACCATTACGTAACGGGATGACAGTGTAGGGCTCTGTGGAGCCGCCGTAACCACCTTACTCCGATACAAAAGATGAAATAACACTGGATACTTCAAAATGTTGCATCCGCTGATATTGACTGTGGAAGACCCCAACTAAAAAATCCAAACAAGGCGCTCTTCCACGTCATGCAAGTCAACCGTAGTCATCCGCTTACACATAATCAAATAATCAGCATTATTTTAAATTATGTATGCACTCAGTTGTTTAGCTTAAGGAAATATACTTATTGGCGTGAACAACTGGAAAAAGTCTTTGATTGATTCCTTCAGAATACTATTACAAAAGTAGTCCGGTCTCTACGTCTATAGGTGCCCTACGCCAAAGTGGCGCAATAGGAGCCAAAATAGTTCCAATTAATACATTTCATCTGCTAATTTGCGCAAGTTCCTTTTAATTTTTTTGCATTCAAGGTTTTGCATGTATCTATTGTATGTCAATGCTTTGTCTTCGGGATTGGCTAATTATATCTCGTCGAATTTGAGGATGCGTAAGGATGACGGAAGTGACACGCTCTTAGATGTATATACCATAGGGTCTCAGCTCTGTACTTCCTTTTCAACCGTGGTCGCCATCGTGAGTGGAGTGTGGTCTCTCGAGAAAATGGTGAGAAACGTATTTGACGACTTTTTGTCGAACCGTATTTTCTTTCTTTTCTGTTATTATGTGCGATGTTGTTGTAGAACGGACACACCCCTCCGCTGTCAAATGATCGGGGTGTTTATTGTTGTGTAGCTGCTTTGTAGCTATCCACTTGATTTCCAAAGTTGGAGAAGCCATCTTTCTAGCCAGCTGCACGTGTATCTGTACCTATCTAACATGAAAGGAACTGGGGTAGGAGGCACGTTGTGGACATTCGCGTAAACTATAACAATACTGTTTAGTATACTTATGAGGAATAGTTTCATTTGGTGCTGTCGAAAAGTGTAGTTGGGAGTTGGAAAAGTGCTACACGTGTATAAAGTGGAGTGAAGGGGGCGCGGCGCATTGTTATATAGCAAAATAGCTAGCTGGCTAGCTAGTCGCATTAATAAATATTTTGCTGCTGAGTTAATAGAATTACTGTAAGATAACGATCAGGCCTAATCTGGTAAAATTCAGAAGTTTTAAAACGGGCCGAGTTAGTTTTGTGCCCTTAAAGCAATATAAAAAGGGGTGTGTTAGGCAATCGTCCGGCGTGTTTTGTCACATTTGGTTAGCATCTGGTTGCATGTCAGCTGTTCCCTTGACCGTCTGTTGTCGGTCGGTTTTTAGCTTTTTTTCGGAAGTTTGTGTGGTACGCGAATTTATGAGTGGTTAAACGCGCCTTAATTTGCTGTTCCTGAAAGGGATTTTTCCGTAGCAGGCTAGCAAACCAAGAGTCATATATAACTAGGCTAGTATTCTAACTTTAGAACGTTTTTTTTGTCAAATAATTCGGTTTTATGGTTTTCATATGATGAGGTGGGGTCACGGAACAAAAACAAGGATGCCTGACATACCAACTCTCCAGTTGGGCTGAAGTGTGGCGTGGGAAAATAAAGCAGTTGTCATTGCTAATTACATCTGATGTGCATCTAGGGGCTAAATACTGGCGTGAAAACTGACTAGTTGGTTCTTGCACGCATAGCTTAGTTAGCACTGCCGAAGAGGGAAGTTAAGAAGGTCTTCTCCAGTAACAACGTTAAGTGTCGGGACGGAGAGCTGCCGAGTGAAGCTAATAAGAGTTTGACCAAGTTCAGATTTGAGTGTCCAGGTGGCCATGGTGTTTTTTCCCGTTGTTGAGGAACTTACTGGAACATTGTCCCCACAGGCCTGTGCCAGACCCCTGATATCGGTCTACTCCGAGAAAGGAGAGGCCTCCGGCAAAAATGTGGTTATGCCAGCCGTCTTCAAGGCTCCCATCCGCCCGGATATCGTGAACTTTGTTCACACCAACATGCGCAAGAACAGTCGTCAGCCCTACGCTGTGAGCGAGCTGGCCGGTGAGTACCTTCTTGCGCCAACTAACCATTTCTGAAAGGGGACACAGCGCCCCGCCCACCCAGTAGTCACGTCATCTCGGCATGATCAGCCTTGCATTCGTTTCCATTGGCCATGCTTAAGTATACCCATACTGTGCAACTGTGTGGAATTAAATGTGTTTTTAAATGTATGAATTCTGAGCTGTTAATACCGGAGGCAAAGCAAGGGACTTTTTTCCAAAAACAAAAAGTAAATCGTATCGTTTCCGTAATATCTAGAAGACATGTTATTTTTTTCCTTTTGTTGCATGTTTTTCACGCGGGTGAACTTGTTACAATGGCGTTAAATAAACGTTTTACATTTTTGTTTTTGTTTTGCAGCCAAAGCACTGCAAATTGCACGCTAAAGCATTGCACTGCAAAAATACGCAAGTTTTCTTGGTTCTTTGGCTGGCTACCCAGCTAAAGCTGAGAAAATGTGAAGTCGCATATTACAAATTATACATTTAGGTAAGAAGTAAACGGCTGAAAGCTTTGGTGAATTGGCGCTTTACGTTTAAAACGAGAATAAGGCAGATTAGCATTAGCACTGTTATCTTACTGTTTTTTAATCCTATCAGTAACGAATCGCTTTGTTTTTAGAGCGCGCTTGCTAGTGATCAGATTGATTTCAATTTTACACCGGCTATATGTTGGTCGCTCTATTGTGTCGTGTAGAAAATGTGAATGTCTTAAAATGAGCGGAAAATAAAGTGTTCTTGCTGATAAATGTTACTGAAACTTGGACTAAACTATTTGGGAAATGCCTAATTGGTAGGAAGATCTCAACTGAAAAAACACTGTAGAATACATGTACCTTGAGTGAAATCCTATCTCCAAACTGCATGAAGTTTATGGCTCGTGGAGAGAACGCATGTGACGTGCTTAGCAGCTGTTCACAGCCGGCTTTGACCAGACTTAGCACGAGGTCTGTTTGGCCACGCAGGCACGCTTTTCGCTGCATTTAGGTCTACCAGAGGTAAGTGGAAAGCCACACTGGAGAGCCATGTTGGGGGAGGAGCTGAATTTGGTCTAATGGAAGTGAGGTAAGGGCAAACTTGTAGGTGTCAGGATTTGTCTCAGATGGTCGCCTTCTTTACAGTATGTAGTCAAAGACCTGAACAACATAACCCAGACAGATCTATCAATTCATGGGCCAAAAGTAGAATTTTGTGTGGAATTTGAATCAAAAAATGCTAGTTCCCCATTATTCACACCAACAGCCCTCACAATGCAGTATACAGTGAACTGCCTTTTGTAAGGCTTTCTCTATTTGAATTTGAATGACCTGAATAGCCTCGTGTGTATGCGTGTACACACAGGCAGTGGAGTTCAGTGGATTGTAGAATTTGAGAGGACAGCATTCACTACAGTGTGTCAAATGTGTCAATAGTTTGACACTTTCTCCATTCATTTACTTCATTAATTGCTGTATAATTCACTTACTGCAAATATATTGTTCAAATTTGTAGACTGCCATCAAATCATGTGCATGACTGATGCTGAGACGTAGCATTCTTGTGGGGAAGTCGTTATTCATACAACAGGCTAATAAACTTTGTTGCAGTTGTTTGAGTAGATAATGAAATCAAGAATTAAAGTCTTATCTGTGTGGACATGGGACAGCATCCAGCTGGCAAACTAAACTGACTTCTGTGCCAGCATTTGATATCATTTATTTACTTAGGCTTTTTCATTGATGTTCAGTACAGACAGTATTGTTGGCACACGAGAAACTTCCCCTTCCTGCTTTAAGTGTTAGCATTTTTGCTGTGAGGTGTGACAAACATTAGCCTTTTATTCCTTATTGGAGTCTGTAGTCAGAGTGGTGAATGATTTCTTGGGTATGTTCCATAGTAGTAGTTTGTGTATATTGTATTTTAAAAAGGGGCTTAAGGCTACCTTTTAATGCTGTTAAATGTTGTGTAACCTTTTTTGTCAGTTGAGCTTATTTGTACAAATGTTGTCCAGTTATTTGATTGGCTGATCCTACTCCTTTGAAGGTCTTTTGAAGGTGATGAAAAGTTGTGCCTCATCGTGACTTGTTGATTTAAATTAACAACGTTGTTTGCAAGCACTGAACTTCTGGAACAACCCTGCTTCAGTGTTTCTGAGCCCTGCTTGAATGTGGAAGTCTCCGATGAGCTTCGCCATAGTGGCACATTCAGTCACATTACATTACACTACATTATTGGCATTTAGCAGATGCTCTTACCCAGAGGGACTTGCATCAAATACAGGTTTTTACAACGTTTTCCATTTATACAGCTGGACATTTACTGAGGCAATTGTGGGTTAAGTACCTTGCCCAAGGGTACAGCAAGCAGTGCCCCCTGTGGGGAATTGAACCAGCAACCTTTCGGTTATGAGTCCTGCTCCTTAACCACTATGCTACACTGCCGCCCCCAGTCTCAGGTAACCCACTTCTCCCCAAATCAGGAAGTGGTCCGTTTGGTTGAAGCTTTCTTGGTGCTTGTAGTCCTGACCCTGTCGTATGTTTTCCAGGTCACCAGACCAGCGCAGAGTCCTGGGGCACAGGCAGAGCCGTGGCACGTATCCCCCGTGTCCGTGGTGGTGGGACTCATCGCTCTGGCCAGGGAGCCTTTGGAAATGTATCCTCCACTTGCCTAACACCAGTAAATGTTTTGATCAGATGAAATTCGGTAGGTTTGTTAAAGTGGGGGCAGTGTGACAGTTTTTTTTTTTTTTTTTTTTTTTTTTTTTCCTGCTGATAGGATGAAGGAATTGATAGGGATGCACTTTGTCTTACTCTTTAAGCAGAAACTGTCTTCCTGTGAGTTAGTGGCTGAGGGAAGAAGTTAAATTGCATTTCTGGCATTTGGTTATGAGCCGTCACTGTGCTACTCTGCCACCCAGTACGTTCACGGTAGACTGTGGACTTGACGTTTTATAGCAGTGAAATCAGCCATGCTGTCGTAGGTATGACCCAAGGTTGGCCTCGGCCTTCTTGAGTTAGCCCCTGGAACAAAGTCTGCATTTGTAGAACCCTTGACTCATGGATAGATGTGCCGCGGAGGACGAATGTTCGCACCCACCAAGACCTGGCGTCGCTGGCACCGCAGGATCAACACCACCCAGAAGCGTTACGCCATCTGCTCCGCCTTAGCTGCCTCTGCATTGCCTGCCTTGGTCATGTCCAAAGGTCAGTCATCCTCTCGAGCTTCCTGACCACATATTATTCTCTAGTACATAATGTGTAAGCCTGTCTTTCATGAATGTGTTTGTGCTGCTAAAATTAACTTTGCTCAACATTTCCGTTGCCTTTCCTTCGAACAAATTTGAGACATCTGTCTCAGTTAAGCCTAATTGGTCTTTCAGTTAGTTCTTCTGGGTCCCAAACATTTACTCCTACTAAAGCTGAATGTTTGAGTAAGTAAATTAAGGGGATGAAGTGAGTGGCAAACATGCAGAACCACTGCCTTCACTTTTATCTTTGGACAGACACTTCCAACTATAAACAAAGTACAGGTGATCAATACTCTTGAAGTAGATGTCAAAGCCAGATCAGGATTCACTGAACAGTTAATTTGAATCTAATTAGAGGGCTTAATTGAAACAGTAACCTGAATAAACGGTGTACCCCCTGCACCACTGCTCCAGATGAGCAATTTTGTAGCTGAATTTCTGCATATAGGAAACTTGATGATCATTAATGCCTGACGATCTTCTGTGTAGCACTCGGGGTAGGTTTCAGTGTTTAATTAGGGCTGTAAAACACTTGCAGTGATGGTGTAATTTGCGTCCGACCTTGTGAACAGTGACAGTTGCCTGCTGTCTCATTGCTGTCACGGGTGGTTGACGAAGACTGATTCTGAGCAAGACGCCTCCAAGGTCACAGACAGCTGATACTGGGAAGCATCGTTATGATTACGAGAACGAAGTGTCACTCATTTTCGCATTTGTGCAGGGCACCGTATTGAGGAAATCCCAGAAGTCCCCCTGGTGGTTGACAACAAAGTTGAGGCATACAAGAAGACAAAGGAGGCAGTGCTGCTTCTGAAGAAATTAAAGGCTTGGAATGATATCAAAAAGGTAAGTTGCTTTTGAAGTGCAGGTACCCTCTTGGCTGTAGTGGTTCCGAGGGCCAAAATAATTCTAACAAAGTCCGATCTACACCGGTGGTAACTGCCGGCATGCATTCGCGCATATAACGGAACAAGTTTGCAATCAAGCTTTCAAGCATGTAACTCATTGTGAGGAAAGGGAGTAAGGGCAGCCTCCAGTGTGTCAGTGCTGTCAGGAGAGATTCTGGGGGTGCTGTATAAAACGTGTACCTCCTGTACCTCTGCAGGTATATGCGTCTCAGCGAATGCGCGCCGGTAAGGGTAAGATGAGGAACCGCAGACGCATCCAGCGCAGGGGTCCCTGCATCATATACAATGAAGACAGTGGCGTTACAAAGGCCTTCAGAAACATTCCCGGTGAGCGTCCTCTCCAGAAATCTGACTTGCACTTTGTCTGGGTGTTGTGGGGTGGGCTTGAACTGGATGGGGTTTAACTGGTGTTCATAATACCTGCTCACAAATGACAGGTCTGATGGGGGTGTGTGTGTGTGTGGGGTGTTTCTTGAACCTATGAGTGACAGTCGCACGAGATGGCCTGCAACCGGGATCAGCTGCGACGAAGAGTTCCCACTTTGTCAGTCTTTGTTTCTGAACCAACATGATTGTAATGGAATTTCTAAACCTCTTTTTTTCTTCCTGTTCACATCCTCCAAATGCCTTGAAAAAGGCAATGAGCCATACCTGGGGGGACAGAAGTTTTCCTGCTCTTTATGAAGACCGAGTGTCTTGCATAAGCCTTTTTCTTAACCCCCCCTCCCCCCCCCAACAGGGAAAAAATGGCCTAGAACCACCAATCCCCAGTAATCCGGTAATGATAACAGTCATTAATTACTCCAAGGTATTTTTTTAGGTGCAGTGTGTGTGTCTGACCAGAGGGGGCGAGTCTGACTGCATGTGCGCAACAACATGCAGCAAAAGGCAAGAAAGCAAGAAGAGAGCCCCTGTGTGAGACTACCCTAGAGACAGCCACAGTTCGTGTTTTACCGAAGTTTGCATGTCATTTGTGGAAGAGAATGATCCTGAGCTGGGTGCATGGTGAGATAGCTAACGATCACAGGCAGCGAACCCTTTCTCCGCCAAAGCAGCTTTACGTTAACCAGAGCTTGACAATACATGCGGCAAGGCAACATTACATGCTTCCTCCCCCTCCTACATTAAGTGCAAGTTTACGCAGTACATAAGGTTTAGTTTTCCTCTTAGTAGTTAGTTATGAGTAGTATATATCTAGATTGATGCAGCTTCACAAACCTTGAAAGCAGTGGGAAGGAGATAAGCTAAATGTGTGGTGCAGAATAGAAATATTATTTATGAAGCTTGTTATTGATAGCTAGTCAGTTGATTAGTTATATATTGCACAAGTGAAAGTATTTGGTACATGGCATGGTAGCTTAAATGGCTCTCTTTTTAGCTTTTGAGTCTATCGCTAAATGCTGAAAATGTCACTTGGACAGAGCACCTTGGGGTCATTCACTCCCTCACAGAGGGATCTGTAGTTTTAAGAGATGCAACTGTCACATTTGGCAAGGTCAAGTTGTCTGTGCATATCATTGCGACTTAAGGCCAGACCTTGAAGCAACACGTTCAGTGGCATAATGCACAAAATAAACCCCAGTGTCAATAAAAAAAAACTGCATGCCGCCTCCTGTACCCCCCCCACTGCCTGGGCTGTCTTAAAACCAAGGGAAAGCCCTGCTGGTGTCCCTTGTTACTAAGGGCCGAGGTGGACTACCCCTTTGCCCAGTTGCTCAAGTGTTTCAACGCTTTAAACCAGTTTCATGCGCTATATGTTATGCTCGGTCACAGTACAGAACAGTTGCTCTGTAAGGCCGTTTAATGACTTCTTTGTGAATGGCCCCTTGTTCCCCGTAGGTATCACTCTCCAGAACGTGAACAAACTCAACCTGCTCCGCCTTGCCCCCGGTGGCCATGTTGGTCGGTTCTGCATCTGGACAGAAGGTGCCTTCAGCAAGCTGGACGAGCTGTACGGTACCTGGCGCAAGGCAGCCTCCCTCAAGGCTGACTACAAGTGAGTGTGGGAAGGGAGCAGGCCTGCTTTTCCTCTTACAACTCCTGGATTCCAAATCAGTCTGCTTTTCAGTCACGGTTTTCAAACCAATTTGCAACCACATTAAGGCTTTTTGGAAAGGTTCAAAATTTCACCTAATTTTTATATTTGCGAAAGATGTATGACAAACCGAAGCTGTGTATTTTGCTATGATGAGCTTCTACTTCATGGTCCGTGTTTCTGAAACCCATGATTTTAATCGAAGTTCTGAGCATCTGTTGGGTAATTTAGGAAATAATGGAATGTCTTGGTCAAACTTTATACTTCTGACTGGGTATCTGAATGTCCAAATGTCTTTTTTTTTTCAGCTTGCCAATGCACAAGATGACAAACACAGACCTAAGCAGAATTCTTAAGAGTCCAGAAATTCAGAAAGCTCTTCGTGCTCCAAAGTAAGACCTGTTCTTTCATGTACTATTTCTCATTAAAATGTAATCTTCAGGCATTGTAACCAAATTGTTTGAGTTCTATGGGTAAGAGAAGCTGTGCTTCTCTCCTATTATGATGAGTTTTCACTTCATGGTCCGTGTTTCTGAAGGCTGTGATTTCAGTGGAAGTTCTGATTGTTCTTGCCCTCAGTCTAAAGTCATAATTTTTGTTGTTTGTTGTGTAATTTCCAATAACACTGTGCTTCCAGGCTGCTTTCTGTTGCACTTAGGTGAAAGGCACATCGACCATTAATCCTCATTTCTCTGTCTCAACCCACTTGACTCGATAATTGCAGTAAGAAGATCAGCCGAAGAGTGCTGAAGAAGAATCCTCTGAATAACCTGAGAGTGATGATGAAGCTCAACCCATACGCAAAGACAGCACGGCGCAATGCCATCCTACTGCATGATTCTGCTGTAAGTACACTCAGATAATTCCATCCTTCCCATAACCAGTTCTCCTAACGTGCTGTTGAAGTCACACATGTGGTACATGTTGGTACCAACCTCCTTCCCACTATTTAGCACTTAACTTTGTATCTTATTGACCTCTTGTAATACTTTGCGATAGTTACTCTTAGCATAGTGATGCTAGATTTATTTGGAAGTCGCTCTGGCTAAGAGCGTCTGCTAAATGAAGTAATGTAATGTATTTCACCCTACCCCACAGATCCAAGAGAAGCAGCTGAAGCCCAAGAAGAAGAAGAGAAAGGCAGTGGAAATGCCTGCCGCTGAGCCAAAACGCAAGAAGGCAAAGAAGGCGAAGAAGCCCAAACCTGCACGTGAGGTACCTGCAGCAGCACCTGTTGTGGAGGCGGTAGTTGCAGAGGAGATGGAAGAGGAGCCAGCAGCTGAGATCCCGGCAGTGGAATCACCTGTGGAAGTGTCACCTGTAGCTGAGCTACCAGAGGCAGAAATGCCTGTTGCTGAGGTCCCTGAGACGGAGGCACCTGAGGCTGATACAGAGGCCGAAGTGCCCGTTGCAGAGGTATCCCAGGTTGAGGCAGAGATGCCTGTAGCCGAGGCAGTAACAGCCGAGATCCCTGCTGAGGAGCTACCTGCCGAGGAGGTGCCTGTAATGAAAGCACCCGAGGTTGAGGCTCTTGAGGCTGAGATACCCGTAGCAGAAGTAGCTGAGGCAGTCGAGGCTGAGATTCCTGTATCGGAAGTGGCTGAGGCTGAGGAACCGGTAGCAGAGATGCCAGTAGAGGAGGTGCCTGAGACTGAGGCGCTAGTTGAGGCAGAGGAACCAGCTGTGGAAACACCTGAGGTTGAGGAGCCAGTAATGGAGGTACCTGAGGCTGAGGTGGTCTCTGCTGAGGCGCCTGCAGAAGAAGAGGCTGAGGTTGAGGCACCTGCGTCTGAGGTGATTTCGGCTGAAGCTCTCATTGCTGAAGCAACTGAGGCTGAGGCGCCGGTAGTGGCACCCGTGGCTGAGGAGCTGGCAGCAGAGATACCTGCAGCGGAGGCACCTGAGGCAGAAATGCCAGCCGCAGCTGAAGTGCCTGTTGCAGAGGCAGTTGAGGACGAGATGGCAGCAGCAGAGATCCCTGTAACGCAGGCGCCTGAGGCCGAGATCCCTGAAGCTGAAATGCCCATATTGGAGGCGCCCCAGGCTGATACAGCGGCAGTCGAGACTTCCATAGTGGAAGCCTTTGAGGATGAGACCTACACTGCTGAAATGATTGCAGTGGAGGCCCCAGCAGCTGAGGTTCTCCCCGTGGAGGCCCCAGAGCCTGAGGTTCTCCCCGTGGAGGCCCCAGAGCCTGAGGTTCTCCCAGTGGAGGCCCCAGAGCCTGAGGTTCTCCCAGTGGAGGCCCCAGAGCCTGAGGTTCTCCAGGTGGAGGCCCCAGTGCCTGAGGTTCTCCCTGTGGAGGCCCCAGTGCCTGAGGTTCTCCCTGTGGAGGCCCCAGAGCCTGAGGTTCTCCCTGTGGAGGCCCCAGAGCCTGAGGTTCTCCCTGTGGAGGCCCCAGCGCCTGAGGTTCTCCCTGTGGAGGCCCCAGCGCCTGAGGTTCTCCAGGTGGAGGCCCCAGCGCCTGAGGTTCTCCCTGTGGAGGCCCCAGCGCCTGAGGTTCTCCAGGTGGAGGCCCCAGCGCCTGAGGTTCTCCAGGTGGAGGCTCCAGCGCCTGAGGCTCTCCCCATGGAGACACTGGAGGCTGTTGCCATGGAGACCCTCGAGGCTAAGATACCTGAAGTGGAGGTGCCTGAGGTCGAGATGGCAGCAGCAGAGGTTCCTGAGGTTGAGATGGCATCGGCAGAGGTGCCTGAAGCCGAAATGCCAGAAGCGGAGTAAAACCCTTTTTAGTAGTTCATTTGAATCAGAATTCAAATAAAGTCCCATTTTAAAAACAAAAGTTGTAGCCTGTGGTTTCATTTTTTAAACTGTCAGTATACAGCATTGTTGACCAGGAGCCTCATTAAATGCATACTGTAGTTTTTTCTTTTTTGGCACTAAGGATGGTTGTCAAGATTCAAACCAACACGGGTAAACCATCAATTTATTATACCACATTAAAATATTTGCATGATTTCTTCCTCAAAATAGCAAAACAAATCCAGTACACAGAAGATGCTATACAGTTGTATAATATATTCTTATGAGCAGATTTTTCAAGGAAAGAAGTGTTTTTGTGTTGAACATATTATTGGGACTACAACAGAGTCTCAACCTTTGCACCTTCAGTCCCACCAAATAATTTAAAGGTCCCCGTGTAGCCATGTGTTTTAGTGAGTAGTATTTAGTACTTTGGCTATTTGTACTAGAGCCCGACCGATAAATCGGCGTGCCGAAATTATCGGCCGATATGAGCTAAATGCAGACAACGGCCGATAAATGACAAAGAAACGGAGAGACGGAAGATTGATCCTTCAACTATGTTATGAGTGTTGTTGCGTGGTTTGTTCACCAGAGGGCACACTGCAACTCCACTGTTGGCAGTACACGTGTTTGGAACGCCACAAATCGCAACAGTTGACCCAAGCAGAGTCGTACAGAGTAGCCCACAACGGAGTGTTCAGTCATCTGTGTTCATGAAAAATTGATAATTGTCACGTGAAATACATTACTTAAATAATAATAAATATCCTCATCACTTCTCCTCTTAGCCTAAATAAGCCTGACAACGTTCATGTCAGCCATGCCTGGTTTTGCTGCAGTAACGTGAAAGCCGGTGCCGTCAGTCAAACATCAAAATTATGTTTAACGTTGCGGTAGTTGAGTGGTGTAGGCTAAACTGTTGACAAACTTGATGGTTTATTTATGAAACAGTGTGGCAGTTCTAGCGAGTAAACAACGGTCTTATCATTTCTCCGTCACTTAAAATTTTTTCTGGCAACTTCGCTTATACGCTGTCCATTACTGAATTAGGTGACCCACAAAGCTAGCTAATGTCATGTTTATCAGTGGAAGACCGCTAACGTTAATGAGCGGTTAAACTATAGCGTTTAACTTATACTGTCTAAATGAAGCAATGGTAAATATATCTGCGACTCGCATGTCTGTAGCTACCCTTTGCGCATGGTCACACCGGTGTGATTAGCCTTTTAGCTAATTAGAACGCTAGATAAATTCTAGCTTTGAGGAAACAGCGATTTAACGTTAAAAATATAGCAAATGCTGACTGAAAACTATGAGAAGCTCAATAACGCCAATGAAACCATAACAAACCATGCGCTACATAGCATTAAAAAATAAGTTACGTTGCGAAAGGGTAAAACCAGAGGGGACACGTAAATAAACGTGAGCTGAACAA
Source organism: Megalops cyprinoides (assembly GCF_013368585.1). Taxonomy (NCBI): domain Eukaryota; kingdom Metazoa; phylum Chordata; class Actinopteri; order Elopiformes; family Megalopidae; genus Megalops; species Megalops cyprinoides. The sequence continues at coordinate 7,639,224 of NC_050590.1, forward strand.
GTATCTAACATGGCTTGGTAGCCAAACAAAATTATCTAGCTTCTCTTTCCAACGTGTAGTGTGAAATCCCAAAGTCGCAAGGCCTCGTTGCAGACAGTCATGTAGTATCAGATGCAACAGCATCTGATACTCAGCAGCGTTTACTATATGTCACTCTGTCAGTTTACTGCATATTTTAACATGACATGATATTTTTTTAAAAACTTTTTTTTTGTATTTTTATACATTTGACTCTTATTTATGAAAACTTTAATATATTTTGTTGTACTTTTGTTCAAAGTACTATTTATGACAATAAAACAAGTTTATTTTAAACTGCATTATGTCATGTTATCTTGGAGAGGACTCTTAAATAACTACACATATGTTCGGGAAAATCTTTGTTTATGTTATGTTTCTGGAAAAAAAGAAGAATATCGGCCGATATATCATTATCAGATTTTAAATCCTCAAATATAGAAATCGGTATCGGTCTTAAAAATCCTATATCGGTCGGGCTCTAATTTGTACATCTTGTATTTGCTTAGTTGCGTCAAATGGATCCTTGGGCTGCATTTTGAAAGCTTGGAAAAAAAGACATCTAATTTTCAGTGTAGTTCCAAGTCAAACTTTTCTCCAGATTTTTGCAGTCACCAATTCTTAAAAGAATTCTTCTATGAATTTTCTCACATTACTTTAATCACACTTAAAGAATCTTTCAACCAAAGATACGAAGAACAACAATTTGAGGCGTGGTTCTCAATGCTATGTTAGACATCTTTGTACCCTGTAGTTAGCCTTCCTAGTCCAGTGGTTGAGAAACTGTGCACTAACAAGAGAGTTTATCTCAGGTGTCAAACAAAGAGGCAGTGTTTTGCTATGGCAAGTGAATGACAAGACCTTCCTTTTAAAAACATCATGAACATCGAGAAGCATTGGCGATTTCAAGGTGGGCAGCTGCTGCAGTTGATTAGAAGCTCAGCACGTCTTCAGCTTCACACACCCACACTGTGGGTTGGGGTGATGGGCTGGTTCAGGCCGATGGTGGTGCACAGCCAGCCTGCAAAGTCCACTTCCTCTGCCTCAGACTGCTTAATGAAGGGATGGACCTGGAAGAGTGAAGTGACAACAGTTTAATCCTGTACTGTCTATCATAATAAATCACCTTATAATAACATACTTAAACGTGTATCTTGATTCAAGCAACTTGCAATGTCATAGTTATATGTCATATTGTGATGCAATTCCCATATAGTCTGTAATCTATACTAGTATGCAAGTGGTGCAGCTGAGAACAGATGTTAAATCTATTTTAAGGTTTTTGTTAAGTATCTGTTGTTAATTTTTATAGTGACTGCAGATTCTCATCCATGTTTCCACTCAATAAGGCTGACTTGTAAAATTAAGTCTGGATGCTATTTAGGTCAGAATATCAAGCTATTTATTTTAAGACTTGAGTATGTATGGAGAAAAACATACCATAAGTTGCTTCAAGTCCGCTCTTTCTGCAGGGTTCTTGATTAAACTGAAAAGACACAATTTTGTCAATTCCTTTTTCAATACAGTCACAAACTGGAAACATAACTCTCAGCATTTCCTGTGGTACTTTATTAACAGATGTCATCCTCTACTTCCCTTTGCAAAATTGTGAGTTATGTGAATTGCTAGGTAGCTCAACTAGCTACCATTAAGTGCCTCGGCCAAGATATAGGTCATATGTTAGTTAAAGAAGTCATGGTAAAACGGCTCAAGTAAAGAGTTATACGTCGAAGGGTAAGATAATCAACATACTGTGTCTAATGTACATTAAGCTTTGGGGCCTGCAGGGCAAGTATAACTTAATGTTTATTCACAGGCTGAAAGCCTAAAGCTTACCGTTATCAAAACAAAACTTTAATATATCTGGCTTTAGTTACATCACATGTAGACTGATTCACTTAAAATTAAGATGAACTCTATTTAGTTCGGGTAAAATTTGTTAGAAAGAAATCAAAATGGCCTGGGCACAAGCACACATCAAGGGAAATGCCATTACATAACTTTTTTTATTCATAAAATGCCCTTTGTCTTTTTATGCACAAAATAGTCGTTGAAAGCAAAGAGAAAAGAAACAGTACTCACACTCATCATATGTAGTACGTACTATCACCAGTAGATGGCACAAGTTCTATTTGTCAGTCACAATTACTTTAGTGATCCCTATAGTGTGTGACTATATGGGCAATACATTTACATTTTACATTTATTCATTTGGCAGACGCTCCAACGCGACTTACATAGGTTACAGTTCTTTACAATGTTATCCATTTATACAGCTGGATATTTACTGTACAATAGACAAAGCTGTATTCATACGTACCATTTATTAACAAAGTCCTGAAATTCAGCACCAAAGATGCTTGGCAGCTTAGGGGGTGGCTGAAAATAATAAGATCAGTGACCGTTATTTCACCATTCAATAATTCTTAGGCAAAGAAGAAAGTGTGAGTCTATTTTTAATTTATCAACTTCTCAAGAAATCTCAGTCAGTCATGAAAACAAAAGCATTTACACACCTCATTGACAATGTAGTCCAGCAGCTCAAAAATAGCCATGGGAGGTCTGCTGTCTGGGCCATATGCTGTAATGCAATGTAGAAAAGAAGGATCAAGTGAGGTATTGCTTTAATACCTATATTTTGCAGTGGAAAGGTATGGCTGACATCAAGGCTGCCTTGCAAATCACTTCATCTGTAGTACTTTAAGATCAGCAATCAATAGGTCTATAAAGGTCATGCATCCATGAACCATTCTGACCCTTAACTTGTTTGTCATTGTCTGTTTTCAAAGGAATGCCTGCCCAAGTTTAGCAAATCCTTGAAGAAACCTTTAACACTGTAAATGATTATTGATACACGTTTGTAAGAGTGTGTTCCAAATGATTAAACAAAAAGACCAGCGCAGGTTTTGTGATCGTCCTCAGATTTTTCAGCTGGATTGAAATGCAAGAGATATTCTGTGACGTGAGATGTGATGCGAGATGTGATGCGATTCTGAGATTCAACCGAAAACTCACAACTGACTGGCCTGCCAGGAGGCCGCGGTTTGGGGGAGGCCTCGCTGGACGATGCATCGCCCTCCACCGGGAAACCGAAAATTTGCTCCAGTTCCTTGGCGTCGGGGGGCGGGATGGGGAAGCGGCCAATGGCCATCTCCACAAGGGACAGCCCCATACTCCAGATGTCGGACTGAACAGAGTAGTGAGTGCCCTGAAGGCGTTCCGGCTACAGGGTGGGACGGACAGAGGGGCAAGGTAAAACTTCACAATGGAAAGGGTATGATTTCAACAGCTCAGAGAGTAACGCTCACAACACCAGCAGCAGTTTGATAAATCCATTAAAAACAACAACAGCAACTGGATATTGGAGGGAGAGGTGACCTTGCGCTTTGAGAAATAAAAAATTAGGATGATTCGCGCTTGTAATCTAGAACAGCCACTAAAACAGTATTCTGGTAAAGAGTGGTATTTGAGGGGACTGCGTATTAGCAACACAGCTTTGGAAACTAGAGTCAGATCACAGCCAGTTTTATGTCGGCAGTCTCCTCATGCAAACAAACATATCACAACCATGCATATATTTATGAAGCAGTCAGTTTGTGTGCCGAGACCTTCAGCTCATCAGTCCCATTAGCAGCTGTTAAAGGCTTGAGGGAGCAGAACCCAATGCATTTTGATTATCTAGCTGGCAATGATCGCGTGTACTCCTGGAAATATCGGAAATATCACCGCAGAGCCCTTTCAATGAATAAAAAATGCAGGAACTCCTGCAGTATCCTTGATTGTGAGGGATCTCACAATGCTGCCCACGGTCCAGTCTGAAATGTGATACCACTGCATTGCAGAGCAGCACACAAAGAAACTACTTTTTTTTTTTTGCAGTTCATGGATATCTGGACTGAACCGGTTGAATGCTTTTTCGTTAATAATCATTTGCTTAGCAGGCTCCCTTACCCAAGGCAAGCTTATCCATTCATACAGCTGGTAAGGTACAACAAGTGCTGTACATGGAAAATAAATCTGTGAAATGTGGTTTCCAAGGCTGGTTCCATGATCACTATGCCACACTGCCGCAAAGTGGGCACTTCATACCTTGTGCGTTATCGGTGGACGTGCGGTTAACGAGTACACTAATATGGTTCGTTTATGGGAATTTGGAATGCGCAAAGGAGAGGAAAAACGGTGACTCACAGACATGTAGGAACGCGTGCCGACAAAGGAGTTGGCCATGGAGTCGATGAGCTGACCGCTTACGCCGAAGTCACAGAGCTTAATCTCCCCACGTGAGTTCACCAGAATGTTGGATGGCTTGACATCTAAAGGAAGAACATGTATCTGTTAGTATCTGTTAGTTCTGCACTCCACTGGATCAACTAATCAAATAAAACCCATGTATTGACACCATTAACAGTGTTTACCACATCTCCAGCTTCCTATTTTACTCCTCTGACACTATGGTGCTTGAGCTATTTTATTTTACATGTAATCTGATGGATGGTCTCTCTCATTTTGTTCAGATATTTGTATAAAGAACTGAAAAACACCAACAGTCCCACAAAAAGGAAACCCACATAACTACAGTATATACTGTATGCCAGAATAATGTTGGCACAACCTTTGAGTGAGAAGCACAGGCAATCAGCAGCTGTTCAGTTACCCACAATCCTTTGGTATGACTGACATGCCTCTCAGCAGTATCTCACAAGTGTAATGGTCTCCTTGGTTACGGTCTGCACTTTGTGTGCTTGGAAAAACAGGCAAAGCTGCATCCCAATTTGCAGTAACTGCATCCCAGTTCACTACACCTCTGAATCAATTAAGATAATGGATATTCTCTATGTTAAGTAAGACGATTATTTTGAGTTGCGGATGTACGAATGCATTATTTCACTTCACAACAGGAACATAGAAAATGTGGATATGTCTAAAAACACAAGCACAATTTCCCCAGATTATGAACTCAGTATTCCAAAGAGTTTGAGGAGGTGGGAGTGCCGTGCTAATTATTTTGGGTTAAATCCCCTGCAACATCCCCTTCACCCCAGCTCCCTTTGGCTCTGGAAGGCCACTGAATCTAAGCAGGACATAGCAGAGGCATGAGGACACGGTGCCAGGGATCAGAGCTCCTGCGAGGGCCTTGCCTTCCAACCCAGGCATTACACAACGGTGGTCAGCACAGACCACGTACAGAACCACAGTCGCTTTGTGATAAGCGGGAGCTTGCAAACAAAGGAAAACAAAACTATTGAGTCATGACTCATGGTTGGGTCAGAGGGGAGACAGAAGAGAATTCCAACACTAATGTAAAGGGCAGCTGTGCGAGAACCATCTGAGCTGCTGTATAAAGCAAGACGGCCTCAAGAATTTCATCCTTGATACGCAGAGTTTGAAATATTCAAGGCAGTGAAATTTGTTTCAAAGTAAGTGTGCAAGTAGTATGAATAATCTGTTCATTCACAGAACACAAGGTGTTTTTTTTCAATGCCAACCTATGCGTTGTTTGAGAGTAAAGAGTAAACTGGAGTTGAAATACATCATGCTGGTTTCCATGGAACACCTTAAAAACCCACAGATTCATGTCATGATTGAGAGACCGCACTGCAGCTTCATCACAATGGCATTAACAAACTGACCATGGCTCCTCTACTTCCTCTCATTGTTAGCTAAGACTTTCCAGACACCCGCCCTGTGACCACTTTGGCCTGCCGGTGAAGGAAAGCAGCTGTCTCACCTCTGTGCATGATCTTGTGTTTCTCTCTCAGGTACGACAGGCCTTTGATCACCTGTAACAGGTAGACATGCATCAGCCCACTCCCCTCCCAAGCTGGCCCTCTCCCCACTTGCCATCATGAAGTCAACAGACAAATTAGCCAAAAATTAGCCAAAATAACCGGTTCACAAACTGGTTAAGTTTAAATCTACACACAGCAATAAAAGAATTTGTAGCTACTTATTTGCAAGACTACTGCAAAATGTTCATTTAAAGGAAGACATTATCATGTGAGCTTTTAATTTAGCGGAGCAGTGTTTTTTTTCTTCCTCATCCAGAACAGCAGCATGAGATACATACAGCAATGCTGACTTTGCCCAGGATCTGCTCTGGGATCTTGCCTGCCTTCTTCAGTGACTGATCCAGCGAGCCCCCATCCTAAAAGGGGAAAACGGAGAGAGAACAGGGCTGTTCACACAACGTTTAAATGAGAACCGTGCAACCATGACAACCATTAAAGAACCGAGATGTTCACCATCCAAAATCAATGGGACAATCCTGACAACACTCCACCAATGAATGGGAGACAGCCCTGTAGCCTGTTGCCGGCCATCTCCCAAACCACTCATAGACTGCTAATTAATTTCTGATGACGCACATATACTTCGCTGTACTTGTTTGTACTATTTATTTTTGTACCGAAACACTTTCCAAGAGTCAGAGAATATTTTTCAGTTTCATCCGATACTTGGGGTTTTTTTTCTCTGTCTTTTGATTCCCTCTGGAAAACATGTATATAGCACTTTGTGACAACTTTGGATGTAAAATGCTGTATATTACATATATGTTGTGGTTGTTGTTGTATATTGTCTCTTCATCTTGTATGCATCCACCCATCCACCCATTATTTGTCCACTACTACTTTAGACATTCCCTATTGGTCTGATGAGCTTTCAACACCTGCACATACATTCATATATTTAAACCTGTGTGTAAGATTTTGGTCCAAATCCCTAAACCAGCTCACTCAGTGCAGCACCAGATAACACAGATCCTCTCACTTAAGGTATGCAGATACCTGTATTCATTTGTCTAGATGGCTTTATTGCAACCACAGCTCTGCTCACAGGCTTCAATTGTCACTTTGGCCACAGCTGGCCACCGCAGCAATTGGTACTTCAAAAAAGAAACCGGTTATAGGTGATTGAGAACTGTTCTTGGTTAGGGACCTCCTGTATTTCACCACCTGTACGCTAGTTATTGTCGATCCTGATAAAAGCTCTGTATCAGTATAAAGAATGCTTTCGCTGAGTGCTCGGAGTTCAGATTGATTCCACTGAACCCAGAGTGCGTTTTCACGTATTTCTGACAACTGCCGTTCCTGTAAATAAAGAAGTCTTTTTTGCAAAGATCGGAATTGTGCCTTGTTTTTCCTTACATGTGATACTGGCACAGCTGTACATATGACAGTTATCGGATTGGCCTTGCCACAGACGCACAAATGCTGTTTACACTAATAATAAGGATAGTCGTTTTTCTTCTGTGATGAGGTAAAATCAGAAACCCATACGTGGACGTTACCATATGCTCCATGCAGATGCTGATCTCGCCATCGCTGTAAAAGGCCCCGTAGAAGCCCACGATGTAGGGGGAGTTACACTCGTGCAGCACCTGCAGCTCCCTGATGATCTGGTTTCTGATGGCCGGCTTGATCTCCAGGTGGATCAGCTGCAACACAGAGGAACTCGATCTGAAGCACAGTGATATACACTGCCACAAACAGACACACACACGCACACAGATCAAGCCACACGCTGACACAAATCGTCAACAAACCCATGCACATGTATGTCACATACGTGCGCTGATCCCCCCTCAGTAAGACACATAGAAAAGTTATTTCCTGTGCTATGAAATTTATCAATATGTTATATATCAATGGCATGCAGTTAAGGCATCTGCCTGTTACCTGAACCTGTTTGGAACATACACCTGTGATCTGGGTATTTTTGGGCAGTGAGCTAATCATGTCTCTTGTCTGGAATATGCTCTGTGCGTGCACACCACAATGGGTACCTTGAGACTTTTGATATGTCTATGCACACTTGAAAAAGCACACACATACACATACAGGCAGTCTAATGGGACACAATGTCGCATATGGTAATTATTATGAAAAATGAGCCATTACAATCAACCAGACAAATACATGAGCACTAAAACTAAGGACAAATCTGCAATATGATTGAATGTTGAATGTTCGAAATTCTGTAACTTCCCAATCCTTCCGCACTGATCGCTGCTGAGAAAAATTATAAGAGGCAGTCCTACCCTGACCTCTAGAGAGTGTGCAGCTTTGTAGCTGCATCGGCATTCACATAGCGTTTGGGAGAGAGGCACAACTCACATCCCTCCTCACTGCTCATGTCTGTTCATGTCTGGGCTGTGAAACTATAGATGTGTGCACTACTGGGGGGGGTTGTTATTTTCCTGAATGCATGACATGTTCATAAATGGAAACTGATATTTTTTCTGACCTCACGTTCTAAAAACGGACGATGATGCAAAAAAAAAAAAAATCAATTGCGAGTGGAAGACCAAGCTGATAGAAAATGCTGCTGTCTGTCGCTAATGCTTGATGCAGGACAGCCTTTGTCAGGAGGCAGCTGGAAGAGGGAAACTGAGTGCTTACTAATGAATGCAGAGAGAGGAACGTATGGAGCAGAGGTGCGACAACGACCAGAGGAGGTGTTAATGATCACTGCCATACTTATAATGTGAGATGTGACAGTGATGGATCGGCCCATGTCTACAGCAGTCCATAGGCGACCTTACCCTGCAAACCTCACTGCATGTAATATTACATTAATAATAATAAATTAATAATACATTAATAATACATGCTGTTTAACCCCCTGACTAAACGCTACCTTCTTCGTACAATCACAGTAGTTGACCATGAGAATAAATCTGCTGTTTGCAATCACTCTGGAAATGGGATCTTTATAGAAAGGATACAGAAAAACTCGGTATTATATATTTGCATTACATTACTGGCATTTAGCAGACGCTCTAATCCAGAGCCACTTACAACAATTACAGGTTTTTGACAACGTTATCCATTTATACAGCTGGATATTAACTACGGCTATTAAGTACCCTGCCCAAGAGTATAGCAGCAGTACCCCCATGGAGAATCTATGGAGAAACTATGCTACATTGCTGCCACATATAAATAAGGGGAATGTCACAGATTACCTTCCTCGCCATAATGAGTCCTGAAGGTCTGTGCGAGACCTTGAAGACCACGCCGCCGTTGCCGGCGCCCAGCTCACAGATCTTCTCGAAGTCATCGTCCTTCAGCTCGCCCACCTTCTGCTTCTGGGTGAGAAAGGCCTCAAGGCGTTTTCGCTGCTGCTCGTCCAGCTCCAGCTCCTCCAGCTTCTTCTGAAGGGCCTCCAGATTCGTCCTGGTACAGAAAGAGACATTGAGAGAGAGAGAGAGAGCCCAAGGGATAGATACATTACATTAAATTATTGTCATTTAGCAGGCGCTCTTATCCAGAGTGATTTACATATGTTACAATTTTTTCAATGTTATAAAATGAGAGCAGTACAGGCAACTGTTTGTGGGAATGTGACAAGGAGCAGGGACAATCCAAAAGCAGAGGCGAGTCAGGACACAAGAGTTTTGGTTAAAAGAAAATAAAGTTATCTTTTCTGGAGACTCAGATGAAACAAAATAGGCACGGTACAGGAGTTCTCTCACACACTAGGCATAGCAACTCAAGACTGAGCAGAGACATGAGCAAAGGGGAGGGCTTAACAATGAACACAGGTGTAGACAGTAACTAATGAGCACAGATGAAAGACATTAACATTACCTAAATGAGACACAGAACACGGGAAGTTATGTGGCCATCTAGTGGCCAACAATGGAAGAAGCAACGGCTGCATTTCTGACATGGAAAGCGTGAACCCAACACATCACTCAAACATGGGCTATCCTACACAGGAAGTAGTGAGACGCCACAGGTGGTGAGCAAGGATTGGTGTTGGGGGGGGGGGCTTCCTCCTATAAAGCTTCTTCCTGCAATGTAAGTTGATATAGCTCTTATGGTTACTTGTTTGGTGTTTGCTATGTCCTTTTTTTGCATTTCCTTACAATCATTTGTTTTTACCTACGTATATGTTTGAGTGTGATTGGTTGTATGGCTATATTGCCACATTTTTTGCTTGATAGCTCATCATATTTATGCTTCTGTACTTGCTGTTCTGAACCCATGCCCTTGTTCCTGCAGCTCTAAAGACATGCTTTATGTATCCTGTCATTGAAGTCGGCCTGGATAAGAGTGTCTGCCAAACGAATAAATGATAATACTACATAATAAAGTTCTGTGATAAAAAATGGAGCTCATTGGAGACACCCAGGCACATGCGCCTCTGAGAGCCATCATCCATTTTCAGTGGACACTCGGTCACATCACCACAGAGACTTGGCTGCCAGTTTCTTGAACGTGAATCACCTCATATCCTGAAATTCATCCTCTGCGTGGTGTGAGGTGAATGGAACGATTGCCAGCTTTTTGGGAGGAGTAGGATCCCTTTCCCGCGCTGATGAACAACTGAAGCTACGACTCCACATGCACAGCCTCTATTGCTGAACAATGCCACTCTTGCTGAGAGTCAGGCAGCCAAAGCCTCAGAGGTGTGCAGGGGAAAGTTCTGTCCCACACCCTGGCTTGAGGAAGCCGGGAGTTCCTCTTGTGTGTCTTGCATCTCCCCTGGCCCTGTTGTCATGGTGATGCATTTCCTTTGCAGTTCATTTGCAGAATGAACTCTCCTGACCCACTCTACAACAGCTACTTCTCTTCCTCCCTCTTCTGCAGTATACCTGCATCCACCTCTTTGTTCCACCACAGTGCGGGCAGGAGGATGTTTTGAATGCGCGTAAGAGTGAGAGTCCGACTGCTTTTTCAAATTACAGTCTCCGTTTACTGCACTTTGCAATCTCGCTATCCGTTCCAACTGATCAAATATCCGCACAGTTAGTGGCATAAAAGACACTCACTCTACAATAGATCTGAAACTGACACAAAATCTTCGGTGTCCCGCTGTTCCACAAGCAAAATTATTTCAGTTCTTCAGGGCTTTGCAACAATTGTACCACACATATTGAATCTATTAAAGAGCGTGACATGTTCATATAAGAGTGAGTCGTGAGCCTCAGGACCTACTGTTGGTGTAGTGTTCATCAAGTACCTCTTACCTCCACCTCAATTGAGATGCAAATCATGCTTTTCAGCAATGGCTTCAACAGTGCAGCCCCGAACGAGTGCTGTCTAAATTCCCTGATTAGCATCACAATATGATCTGAGCATGATACTAATATCTGAAGAGAAGTTTTTGTCAGGTATTCTTGGGTGATTAATCTAGTTACAGAAACCGGGAGGACTGGAGAAGATCTCAGCTACATCCAGCGCCGCGTTACAAAACACGGCTCTACGTGTTGTGTGTCTTCGTGCGGAAAAGAGAGATGGTTGCGGGTTTTATTTTTAACAGCGGCGCTGAATAACCATGGAGACGACGTGTTGTGTGTGAGGGGTCTGTGGGCGGCGTGGGTGGTGTGCGGGGGTGGGCACTGTTGACTGGAGATAGAGGTGGAGGGTCGAACACACTGGAGCATGGAGAGAACACTTCACAGAGTGCGTGGGAAACGACAACAGTAGTTTAACACCAGAGCCTACTGAACGAGAGTGAGGAGGCGGGCGCAACGCAACAATTGTGCGTTCAACCACACAATGCCCACCGGGAACCAACAGACCGCTCTTCTGGAACTCAACCTCAAAAGCGGCTGTGTCTAAATGTAATTGAACAGCTCTTGAGGCAAAACAATTTGAACTGGCACGGAATTAGAAGCCGTCCAAAAATTAAGGTCGCAGTTTCACACTCCCGTAGGAAGCTGCGTAGGAATAAGTGGACCACCTGCGTCGACCTGGGATTCTAGCCGGGACAAGGTTGGCCTCCACAGCAGCAAACTGCTGGCACTGCCAATCAGAGCCTGGAAAAGCTGAGGTTACTCCACTAAGGGTCTGTGGGCGGTCCCGTCAGGAAAGCATCAGAGTAACACTTCTCCGGAAAAACATCAAGCTCTTGACAGAGCCCCCCACGTAACACTGCATACACAATGCACTGCAGTGCACCGCATTGCATCACTCCCTTATAAGTCTTGTACATCTTCCACTTTGTATCAAAAAAGCTCACTGATGCCTGAGATCTACTGGAGGCGCCTCATGGTTTTAGTCAGTTGCCGCCGAAAGCTCAGCCAGTGTGGCTGGTTCTGTGTGGATCCGCCTGTCTGCCTGCCATCAGAAAGTCTTTGAAAATGTCACAGCGCAGCCAAGAGAAGTGGCACCAAATGTTATCCAGCCACAGGGATCAGCAGTGAAAAACAGCTGCTTCTCTAGAGGGGGGGTGCGGGGGGGGTGGGTGGCGATAAAGGGCACCAGGGCGATGGAGCTAGTGGAGGCACTGCAGGGTGGTGTCACTGCGCAGTAACAGAGAGACCCATTCAGCAAGACTGCTCGCTGCATCTTTGAGGCCGTGGCCCTGCCATACCACCTCTGCTCCTCTGGTCATCAGAGACGCTCTCATCGCAACCGTCATACCCGAACCCCGCTGTTCCACAAGAGACTGATGAGCCACTCAACAGAATTAAAAAAAAGAGAGAGACTCTGCTCCCGCATCATCAATCAGTGTAAAAACAGCATGGCTCTGGGGACATGAAGCATTAAAGAACAGACCACCACTCTTGATTTTCAGATAATCACACAGAGGTAGCACGGGGGCATGGAAGGTTCAGTTTACAAAGATTGATTTGAATTTATTAACTGTAAGCTGGACCTCTGTGGGATGTCTGTTATCCCTGCTGATGACCTTACTTCATGTGACTAATGAAATTAGAAATTTGATCACACCATTGTTACAAAATGTGCTCAATCATTCCTCTCTGCAAAGGTCAGAATGTGTACAACTCCAGACCTAACCCAAAATTCCACATTTCTGTGTACCTTTTATTTGTCTAAGATTTTACAGTAGGGCAATCCCTGATTATTGTTGCTCAATAACACAAACATCAAAAGTCACACTTAAATTTTTAGGGAGCCATTTTAGAGACAGAAAGTAAACTTGCTTTTGTCCGTGGTATTTGGGCATGTGTTTCTTGTGGAAGTGCTGTTTACCGTGGAATGGGAAGGACATGCCTGGTGTCAGCAATGAGATCGTCCGGAGGATCAATCCTTCCTTCCTGTCCAGCTGGATGCCACAATCTCATTGCATTACTCACGGAAGAGGAATTCCAGTAAGCCTCCCCCCCCCCCCCCCCCCCCCTCCAACAAAAAGGAATTCCAGTAGGCCCCCATCCCAGCAAAACCCCCCCCCCAGTACCAAGTTTCACAGCCCTGGAATCAGAATCCCTGGCTGGGTTCCACACCAACATTCCACAGCCCAGCACGCCACAGCCTGCCCACTGCCGCTACTCAGCACTGGGTTATAGTCAGAGGAAATGAAGACATTGTGTTGGTATGTGTGTGACACACAGTGCTGTGTATTTTTGTTTCTTCACAAACCTCAACAGGAATACTGTGTTCCACGTCCGTGACTCTCTTCCGGAAGCCCCCGACTAACTGCTGCAATTTAAAAACAACACCTTCATGGCCACCGGCGTCAGGTCAGCCCGTGCGCTCCAGCTTAAATGAGTGGCTGGGTGATGCTAGCAACCAAACAAATGAGCCTGCCATCCCCCCCCCTTCTCCGTCCTTCAGTGTCTGCCCTCTCCGAGCTCCACAGCACCCTGCTGAAGATGCCCTGCACCTGCGTGAGCCATCACGGCAGGCTTACTTAAACAAGGGGCAGTGATTTGCACTGCTGGCTCCTGGCCTGGAGGCGTTGAATGACTAAATCCACTGCTCCCTAATATGGAGAACCACAGGAGCGCCAAGTGAGGCAAAGAGACACATCTCCTGGTACGACTCGGCACGTCCGAGGAACCAGATGCACAAACCATCCCCGCAGATCTTGTGGACAGAGCTGGCCATTTATGTAGCTGATACTTAATATCATAATTGATCCGCCACGGGCGCTTAGCGGCGCGAGGGGTCGACTGCACCCCGGGTTCTATTGAGAAGGATGCTGTCGCAATGGCTTGGCGTTACCATCCGTTTGAGCTCGGTCTGACCCCTCCTTTCTGTCAGCACCGCAGTCAGCGGGACACGCTCTTGCATTCAACTCAATTGCCCATCACAACCTCACATCTACAAGCTGAGAATGGGAGAGGAGCTGGATGGTGCGCTTTGCAGTGAGTCTGCTAGACCGCTGCCCCTGTGTGATAAGATTTGCTTGTTTGGGGAGTACACTCGTAGCCCATTATTTCGGGCAGTATCCAGTGACAAGGAGGAGCTCACAAATTACATAGCACCATACATGTTAATAATATGCATTTTAAGATGCCTAGCTCCTGCTTATGTAAGTATAAGATGCATCTATCCATTGGTAAGTTGATATACCAGTCTTCAGTGACAGACGGACGTGTAAAAGTACATAGTAATTTGCCGTATACGGATTACATAGAATGACTGTGAACCACTGTGAATACTTAAATGCATTAAAAAATGAACTTGCATAACAGTGTAATTGAGCATAGACACACATGTATGCTATGTAATAATATAAATATATAAATAAATATAAAAGTATTACAGATAAAAATCAACAAAACTAAATCATTTGCTAAGGGTGGCTATTAACGCAATAATAATTTAGATGTTAGTCAGGGAAAATCTGTTTCTGTATAACAGAAATACAGTAGTGGCTACAATTTTTACTTCATGTCTAAATATGTTCCAGCTAACAGCATTAATTAATTGATGAAGATAATTAACATGATTGCAAAAATAGTTACGTTCTTATAAACCTGTTATAGTTTCTTTTATTTCAATATTCATAACTTTTTCATAAAACATTATTTGAGTAGACCCGAAAGGTACTATTGATACAAATGAAGAGCAAGGACGCAAATCACTTTTCAATTACAAGAATAAAATAAACATCTGGTAGTATACTTCTAACTTACTCCGTCGCACTGGTTCCGTTGATAGTGTTCCCGTCAGGAATCGGATTGAGCTGGATCGGCTCGGGCTTCCGTCTCTTTTGCATTTTGGCACCTATGAACTAGCTTTCCTGTTATCAGTAATACGGATGATCAATATAGCTGTAGAGAGTACAAAAAATCTTGTCAAATCCGCGCTTAGCCTTTCTAGAAATCTATGTGTTAAGAACGAGAGAAAGAACGCGCAGCTGACCAGCTGTAGATATACGTGCAGCAACTATATAAGCTAACCCAAATGCTACCGGTGACGATTCACTAGCAAGCTTGGTTTGGAGAATACAGCAATCTTCTCACCACGACAATGGTGGTACAATTAGCAATCATCTATGGATGGGTGGATGGCACTATGATTCCCGAGATGGTCTGTACATTCACTAACATCAGTTTAAAACAGCCACTGCGCAAATACACATATGTGCGTAATATGGATGTACTATTTTCCTTACAAAAACTCGCTTTTAGCCTATCCTGACATTATAAAGATCAGGGGACCTGCACAACGTCTGCTCTACACTGACGCCCGTGAACACGATCCGTATATCTCGCTAGCCAGCTACGTCACGAAAATATTTATATTTGTCTTCCGGACAGCATGACAGTCCGTGGTGAAGAGCTGCCTCTGTCGGTATAGCGCGGAACAGTACTTTTTCTTGCATTCAGTCTTAGTGAATACTTTGCCTACTAACCACAGTACAATGAGATTATGATATCTCGCTACATAATAAAACGAAATTAATCTTCAACTTGCTCTGAAACCACGCTATTCTTCATTTATCTATTCTTAAAAATAACGTTGCCGATTGGCTTTATATACCTGTAGTGAAATATCATTGGATGATACAGTCTTGCTGTGTAATTGGGCTTTGCTCCCGTTTCCAAGTATTTGATTGGACAGTGGTCTTAGCCGGCAATCATAAGGAGGCAGAAGGCGCTCAGTTGGTTGAAACGAGAAGGTGAGGAGCATGAGCGCAGCTGCCAAGAAACTACAGGGCTGAAGCATACAGTACCTTGCTCTTTTCTTTAGCCGTTTAATGGGTCTCACGTTAGCTAGGTAATTGTTTTCTACCAGCTACACATATATGTCATTGTGTGGTTTTTAGTTTGCTTCAGTTGGCCTTTCCCTCAGTTAACTAACGTTAGCCAACATTAGCAAGAGCTATGGTCGTAGCTAAAGCCGTGGATACCTTGAAGCTAACGTTAGCACAGAAGCTAACTTGCAAGTTAACGCGGGGGAAAATAGTTTTTAGTTTTTAAATTGTAATCAGCTGTTTAGTTGGCAAGTGTTACTGTGCTACAAGTGACGCCTTTTATCTGAAAAAAAATGTGTCCAAACTATTTAATGGTGCTAGTTCTTGGGTGGGAATTTCTGCTAAACAGTGTTAGCTATCTAACGTTAGTCTGTCACTTTTGTATTCGGCGGGCTGGCAGCTAGCACGTTTGCTAGCAATCGTTGTTCAGTGTGGATTTGGTGTTGTTCTCTACCTAAGAATGGCATAGTTCCTATATGTCTTATTCACGTCGTTGTGTGGTTCGGTGCAAGACTAGCAAGTTTAAGTTCAGTTGCATAATAAATTCGGTTTAGCATGCTTGTATATCATCACACCCAAACGTAGTGGGTTAGCCTCGCGGCAGTTGAAGAAAGTAAGTTTTTTTCGGGTCTTAGCTAGTCAGCATACTAGGCAAGGCGAACGTTACTTGTGGTTGTTCAAGTCAACCATCAGCAGCACGCTAACGCAAAATAACCAACGTTAATGATATAGAACAACTTTGCCAATTAAAGTTAGAATCATAATACTGTAACCTCTCGAATATCATTAGAAATCATTAGCCGTTGTGCTAAATGTGAATGTAACGAAATCGTGACAGTGAACTGTCAATTACGTTGGCTAGTCAGATAGCTTGATGCATTCACATTTATTTAGTGCAGCACCACATTTCGTTGTAGGCGTGTGCGCTGAGGTTTCACAGCTTGGTAGATGCCAGTGAAGATGGGTGATGTTTTCGCATAACTTGACTCTGTTTGCCATATGGGCGGCGAGCGAGGACCGCGTTCTAGAACCGCCAAGCGCCATCAGAAAGGCCAGCTAGCTACTTAGCTGATCTTTTTCGGTTTAATTTCTGGTCTTTTCAGAATTACACTAATTAATGCGTTTTGAGGACACACCTAGAAGCTAGCCAGCTGTATGCATTTTACATAAGCAATGCATTAATCTAGTTATCTGGGTTATGATCACATGCAGCTAGCTACCGGCAACGTCGCCCTTTGGTGGGATTTTTTTTTTGGGGAGTCGTTGAGTTAACCTTGTTCTGAATGTTCTGAATAGAAGAACTCTTAAAGCCTCGTGAACTTTGTCTATTGGAACAGAGCATAAGCAGTAATGTTAATTTTGTTTTTTTTTTTCATTCTGGAGTCCTAGGAATCAATTGCACCATGCTTGACCCGGTGGAAAATAGCCTGTTTGACATTCCAGACTATGAGAACACAGAGGACGAGGCCTTTCCCCCGCTTCCACCCCCGCTCTCCCCGAGCCACGATGACGGAGAGGGGGACCCATTTGCCAACGGTGAGCACAGATGACATTGTGGCCAGTGATGCTCTTAGTTCGGCAGTACTGTTGTGAACAACGGGATTGACAAACCTTCGCACCTATCACTTCAACAAATGGCTGGTTTCACAGCGTCGCACACAATGCATTGAACAGTCACACTTTCTATTTTTAACAGAAAACCTATTCTCTGGGTGGGATTTTTCAGCCTTTTACTCTGAATTGATATAAGAATAGTAAGTCTACAAGTGTCACTAGGGTGGAGTGTGGATGCGTATTAGGTTCTTGTCTGGTTTTAGGCTTGAAGCTGGTCTCCAGTTCTGGATAGTGAGGGTTGTGTATTTTGCGCATTAATTGCTGGTAATCATTACACATGTACTTGACCGCTATAGTTCAGGAGTTTTGTAGCCTGTGCTAACTGTCTTTTCCAGCTTCTTCCTTTGTGTGTCAGCTCCAATACCACACCATTACCATACATTTACATTTATTTATTTAGCAGACGCTTTTATCCAAAGCGACGTACAAAACTGCATACAGTAAGTATAGCGACAGTACGGGGACAGGATGTGTACAGTTCCACAATGAGACAGTTCTCAGCTGAGAG
Source organism: Megalops cyprinoides (assembly GCF_013368585.1). Lineage (NCBI taxonomy): Eukaryota > Metazoa > Chordata > Actinopteri > Elopiformes > Megalopidae > Megalops > Megalops cyprinoides. The sequence continues at coordinate 7,657,264 of NC_050590.1, forward strand.
CAAGGTCTGTTTGAGGACACAGTTCTGTCAGATTTGTACAACTACAGTGTATAGGGCAACTAATACGATACACCTTCAAACAGCAAACTTCAACAACTTCAAACAACGCAATGAGTGTAATGATTATTAGTCAGTGGATAAAAGGCTCTTGTTGAATAATTTTGATGTGACATTTAAGTTGTTCAATCCACAATAATAATAAAAAAAATGAACAACTGAATTTTCCTAAAGAAATGGACATTACGGTTGTTTATAGTGTTTCCCGGGAAAACCTTTTGTCATTGACAATACCAAGGTACCTCTCCACTGGTTCGGTTATCTGCCTGCTATTCAAAAATGGTGAAAGGCAAGGCTGGTTTTACCAGAACTTAGATACAGACTTGCAAATGTTTTTTTAAAAAAAAATTAAAAGGGAAAGGGGTAATGCAAGGTTATACATGTGTACAGAGTCATACCCATGTCAGATTTCTGGTTTGGTAAATTGATATTGCGGGCATTGCATGTGGTGTCCATACCTGTTTCCGGTCAATGCATGTTATTGCATCTGTGTTTACTTACATAAAGGGGAAGATGAAGGGGAGATGAAGTTAGCTGAAGCTCAGGTTGCCAAGAGGAGAGCAGTGAAGAGGCCACAGCCTAAACTGGACTCCCAGAGGTAAGAGTGTCTGAGATGTTGGACTGGGATCTGAAGAGGGTATCGTGTGTCATGCTGAAGAGAGAATCACAGATACGACAATGTTAGTTTCCTGGTTGTTGTTTTTTTTTTTCCCCCTGTTCTTTGTGTTTTAATTTGGCCCCTTCGGAGATTAATATTGTGAATTCTCAGTGTCGCAATCTTTATTTTACACTGTACTAAACTCATGCGTTCAGTGTGTTCAACCTTTTTAAAAAAAAGTTTCTTGTATTAATTTTCCAGTACTCCCTCCAAACTTATTTCTGAAAGTCAGCATACCAGTTATAGTTATTCTAATCAGTTTTCATTGTCACTTCCAGTTCTGTCCAAAGGCACTTTCCTAATATGCGCACATGTAAGTCACCCACGGGTGCAAAGCTGTCGAATTTTGTAGGTGTCTGACAAACATGCATCATCTTGGCCATTAACGAGTGCCGTTTTGTGTGTGTATTTTTTTTTTTTTAAGGCTAATTTCTGAACGAGGGCTTCCAGCTCTGCGAACCTTATTTGACGATGTAAAATTCAAAGGCAAAGGTCATGAGGTGAGAACAATTACAGGCAGTATCAACATGGTGGAAATGTGTGTGTGTGTGTGTGTGTGTGTATACGCGCGTGCGTATTTGTATCACAAGGATTTAGTCTTTCAACCTGTGATCTGTAATACAGATATAGGATGTACAGGATACGTGAAACTATTGAAAGTAACTGATCCATTGCAGTAACACATTAGTCCCTTGCATTCGCCATTTGTTTATATGAAGGCATGGAAATCACTTCAGGGGTTTTGTCTTTAACTCCTGTAATTGATGTAAGTCGCTCTGGATAAGAGCGTCTGCTAAAAATGCCAACAAAAAAATGACAATTCTGTGTTCCTGTTCCTCCTCTCCAGGCAGAGGACCTCAAGTTGCTAATGCAAAAAATGGAGAACTGGGCCCACAGACTGTATCCAAAGCTGCAGTTTCAAGACTTTATCGACAAACTGGAGTCCTTAGGAAATAAAAAAGAAGTTCAGGTGAGACCACAGTAGACTGTGTGTGGAAGAGCTGGGGCCTGTCTTGTTGGTGTTGCTATTAAAATAAAAAAAACGGAGCTGGGTTTGCAAGTGAAACGTTCCAGGGTTTACTCAGTTGGTGGCTGTGTGGAGCACTGTTGTACCCTTGAGCAAACACTTAAAATGGAGAAAAGGCATATATGTACTTTTTGTGTAAATGGGAATGACTGCTTATCTGGTCACCCTGGAAAAGCAAGTATTCATTGAACTTAGAGATGAAGGTGCACACGCTCATATCACTGAAGCTGAAGCTTATCCCAGTCAATCATAGTCACAATCCATTAGAACTGCAGTACTTCCCATGTTAAGATGGAACTGAGGTGTCATCTTTTGTAATGTGACGTAAGTGGGGTGTGAAACGCTCTGTCCTAGAGGCAGAGTGAAATTTATTCTTTCACTTTAATTAATTTAAAGTGAAATGACTTGTATGCTATGCTAATTTGAAATGAATGAGCCTGAGAGTGAGTTTTGAATATCCACACAGCTGAGCACATTAAGGTCTGCCCCATGCACCACGTTTTTTTCCGGTTTCTGATTCTTAACATCCCCTTCATTCTTTCAATCAATACTAATATTTGCTGTTACTTTTCTTCAGCAAAAGTTTTACTCTTGTGTTTTTTCTGCAGTTGTTTTTACTGCTTGTGCTTGGTATTGTGCTTATAATATGCTGGCATCCATTGGACCAGGGGCAGCAGTGTGATGTTGGTTTGATTCCCCAGTGGGGCATTGCTGTTGTACCCTTGGTCAAGACACAATTGCCAGCTGTATAAATTGATAAAATTGTAACGTGTCTAAGTCGCTCTGTGTAAGAGCATTTGCTAAATGACAATAATGTAATGTACTGGAATTTGGGTAAAATAGTTTTGTTTAGAGTGTTTTGTCATGCTGTTCATATTGCTACAAAAATTGCCAAAGGTAGGGATTTTATGTGTAATTGGTCAAATTTTGTATCACAAAATAATAATTACATTTTTCAGACCTGTCTGAAACGAATACGACTGGACATGCCACTGACACATGAAGACTTTACCAGTAAAGATGGTGAGGATCATACATTTTCTCTGGTCTAATGGCATATTGAGCTAACCAGAATAATTTCATTTAATAACATGTTTACAGTATCAAGAGTCAAATAATGGCATACCTTGTACTAGCAACGTGAGAGGGCTTCATGAACTGCAGAACATGTTAAGATACCATTTGCTGTCAATCACTGACTTGGATCCAGTTAAGGCTGATGTGCTCAGGACTAGTCAGTCACACTAATAAATGATAGGCCCACCCATTTTGAGCGTCATGAATGAATCCTCATTCAGCAACTTCCAGTTGTTACTTAGAATGGCTTTGTTTTCATGAATCAGTGTGTCTGGTAATGGTGAAGGAGATGTGTGAAGCATGTGTGAATAGGAAAAACTATCAGTGAGGGACAGGGTATGTTAAATGACTCGAAGAGCTCAAGCCTGGAGGATCACTTGGAGTAGTGGGTTGAATTGGGTACTGGGGAGCAGGGGGTTTGGGGTTCAAATCCCACCTGGGTTTGATTGTAATCGTGGTAATCTTACTGTGACTGTGGCACTGAGCAGTGTCCCACAGCCCAAGACACCACGCAGAGTGAGGCTGGTTCCTGCCGACAGGGCCTGTCAAGGCATCAGGTTCCCTGTGCGATGGCTCCATACAAGCACAAGCATTGAAAGGGATCTCCTCACTAATATACCTTCCCTTATGCTGATTTTTTTTTACTTTTTTTTCCCATGAATGTCCTCCCACAGGCAGGTATTTTACTGAAATGAAAACCAAATCAATGCAATATTAAGGGGTAAACGTTAGTCCAGTGTGTTGTGTTGGAATGAGTCTTTGTGGTTCTCCCTAGGGGAGGACGAGGAGGCGCCGCCCGACTTCCATGTGCCTGATGACCCGGGCGTCTTCAGCTCCCCCCCTCTAGCTCCCACCACGCCATCTCAGGTGTCCCTGACCGAGGAGCAGCAGCGGCGCATCGAGCTTAACAAGCAGCTGGCCCTTGAGAGGAGACGTGGGCGGCTAAAAGCGCAGCTCGGTGAGGCCCCCCCCCACCATCCTCACGCGGTTCCCTTAGTCCATTGTTTCCCAGCCCTGATCCGTGTGTACGAATCGGGGTTGAAAGTCTCCATGCGGTGCTTCATCAGGGTGCGCTGTGTTCTTTGAAAATCCTTGGAAAATATTTCCACCCAGTGGTCGAAATCCAACAGTCCCTGCGTAAAATACCTTTATCTTTCTTGCAAACTCAGTAGTGTGATGTCACCACCACCACCACGATCTGTTCTGTGTAACAGTCATTTGCTTCTCACAGCGTCTGGGGGGGAAGTCTTCACGGTATCCCAATTTCAACAGACTTCATAGCACAGAAAGTAATCCTTAAATTCTTATTTTTACCACCTTACGATCCAGTTTAGTGTCTTTGAGGAGCCATGGCAAATATAAATTAAATTGAGCGAGAACCCAGTATGCACCCTGCAAACCCCCCCCCCGTTTGGACCGCCATGTGATGTTCACGTTTTCTCCTCAGCAGAATCTTCCCAGTCCTCAGCCGCTGCGGGGGAGACCGTCGGCCTTTCCTCACAGCTTCCAAGTCACATGGACCAGGATTTGACGAACTACGCTGAAAACGAACAAGGCGCAGAGGCCTCGCCGTTTCTGCAGGATTCCCCGCTGTCAGAGGAAGGGGGGCGCGGCAGCCCCGTCCCCGAGATGAGCAACGGCAGGGATGACAGCAGCGATTGACCGCCCCCCACTTCTGTTTTTCCAAAATGAGCTGAAAAGCAAAGTCTACCATCCTCCAGACCTCCATCCTCATCTATCCATCAAGTGCACTTCCACCATACTCTTTTCTTTTTTTTGTTTTTGTTTGTTTTTTACATTTCTTTAACAAGCTGAATAAAAGTTTCACCTTTATATGGTACTGTAAAGCCAATTGTGTTTTGTGTTGGCAACATGGTCAATTCTTGACATGGCTGCAGTACAAGGGAGGGGGGGGGGGAACCTTGTTTATCACGGTTGGGTCAAATGGTTTGAAGGGTTTTTTGTTTTTGTTTTTTTTTTTTTTCTCAACAGTTTTATTTACATGGCTGATTTTAATCTTGATAGGAGAGAATGACCCTTTCAGAATCAGAACCTGTGACATTTCCGTGGTGCTGAGCTTGTTGTGCCATTGTTTCCAGAGTACTTTTCCTGTAGGAGTGTCAAAGACGAGCAGGGTCCTCACAGCTGGCCGTGTCACATTACAAAGGTATCACTGGTTTCCAGGGTAGCATGGGGGTGACAGATGGGTCTTGTGGCTCTCAAGGGCCCAGCCTTGGCAGGCAGAAAATCAGGATTCTGACCTCCTGTGGTAAGGAAAAAGATCGAAGCTACCTGCCGCAAGTCTTGTGTCACAGCGCTTTCTCCCTATTGCTAGCCCTCTATTGTGTTTCACAGCTTGAGGAGTTGAGGTTATGTAAAACCTTGGTGTTACAATTGGTATGGGATAAGTAGAGAACAAAGTTTTTTTTTTTTTTTTTTTTTTTTTTTTTTTTTTCCCCTCCTTCACTGCTGTTTTACAGATTTAGAAAATCTACATGCCATTTCCACCTGCTCTTTGAAATGTATTCTTCGATCAGACCTGTAGCATATCTTCTCGGCCCTTGAGTAGGAAGATGTCTTGCACATCCGGAGCCATAGGCATGTAATTGACATACAATGATCATACGTAAGACTATTAACGCAAGGATGGTACTGAACTCTGGCGAATTTACTGTTACTTATGTATGTAAAAGTGTGCCTGCAGTTATTGGGTTAAGAGTTCAGAATCGGTACATCACACAAGCATAGTTAACTTTTTGTGGACATCACAACTATTGACCTAACAGATTTTATGTTAATTGGATAAGTATATATGTGGTGGGAAACGAAAGACTTTCTCCTGGGCTCCTGAGTATCTCGGTACGCAAGGCATTCACTCTGCAGCTCAGAAAGTCTACAGCTCAGGTTCGATCCCAACCATGTCATCAGTCAACAGCGCGAAAAGGCTTAATTGTGCCAGGGATAGGGGTGGGTAGGTCTGCCAGGGTTTGTCCGTCTCGTCAGTTAGCCGCCCACAGTCTGCCTGTATAAAGGTGCACATGGAGCATGTTTCTCTGGCTCATGTCCGTGATGGCGCCGTTCACTTCATGCAAACGGACTGCCGGCATCGGACTGACCAGTAGGGGCTGCGCTGTGAGAATTAGCAGTGGCAGACATCACGTGTTTGCGCTCTCCTAGGTCGTTGGCAGTGGATGCAGTGACGAGTGGCAGTCTGATGAAATCGGGCATTTCAAATTTTTTGAGGGGAAAAAAAAAAGGCTTCTACAGTCTTCAGTTTGGCTCAGGTTTCTGAGGCAGGGGGCATATCTGCAGCCAGTGGGAAGGATGGTGTGAAGAATGCAGGTGGGGGGGGGGTTCACTTGCTGTCCTGCCAGTTACTACTATAGAATCTCAACCACCTGTTCTGTGCCAGAGGGAAGCAAAATGTAGAAGCTGATGCAGAGAGAAAAAATATGGTGGTGTTTAGTTTTTTCTGTAGTTTTCTAGTTCCAGTTTTCCTGTTATCGACATGTTTTTTTATTCTGCAGAGCAAATCTTGCAAAATGAAAGAACGCTTTTGAAAAAAAAAATGAACATATCAAAACATAATCAAAATAATTCATTTGTCATCACAGAGGTAGCTCACATGGATAATTTAAAAGATAGAGTAAGTGAAAAGTGCTAACATTAAATTATGTTTTTTGCCTTGTGCCTATAAGTGTTAGCAACAGAGCATGTATATATTTGCATGCACATACACTATACAGTATGCATTTATGGTTTTTTTCTTTCACAGAAGAGATCACAGAAAACAAGCTACAGAATGCTACAAATTTAAAGATATTGATGTGCTTACAAATGCACATCAATGGAAGTATTTTCAATGACTGTGGACCTTTTGAAGTTGGGTGTTTTTTCTCTCAGTAGGAGTATCTTCAGATGCCACCTTCATGACCAGACATGGTGTCACCTGGGCATGGAGAGAGCTCTGCAGAGAAAATGTTCTGATGGGCCCAGGAATGTAGACCAGCACCTGAGAGATCCAGCTGAAAGGTGTGCATCAAAGTGGTCTTGAATAGTGGAAGATGACCTCCCTGATAAAAAATAAAGGTCAAATTTTGGCTCTTTCAACTCATGGAAGGGAGTTAGGGGGGTGTGGGGTTAAGGGTTTCAAACAATCATGCACTCAATCAAGTAACAATGGCATGTGTGCCATGTTACATCAACCCAGCGTGGAATTACTTACGAGTAGTGGCAGCACACATTGTCATGTTTCCCTCGTGCTGGCCTGAGACATCAGCAGTGGCATAAAGCCCACTTTCTGTCACCTTTTTCAGCTTGATTTAATATCTATAAACGAAGTCCTTATGTGGCGGTATGGTAACGTCAAGCTCCAATATTCTCTGAAAGAAAAATGTTCCTAACAATGTCAGGTTTACGTAAACTCTGTGATGTATGTTAACATCACTATAAAATGGCACCTGTTTTCTTGCCATTTTTTTTTCTTTAGGGCAGTCGGTAGTTGTCAGAAAAACACTGTTAATATCGGAAAGTTTTATCATTGTATGAGCTCGGCATTGCCTTGACGTGGATTGCATTGCCAGAACAATGTGCACAGTAACAGCCTCCTGTTGATCTGTGAAATTTACCAGCAGGAGGTTGGTTCAGTTCTAAAAATGAATAGAGTGCTGGCAGGTAGGAATGTAGCATGCAATTCTTGAGATGAAAAAATACACTGCCACCTCCAATAACCACTTATAGCAAATGCAGCAGAAAGGAACATCATGTATTCCTGTTAAAGATTACTTACTATACATATTATACAATTCTGAGTGTATCACTAATTTGAAGCCACAGCACTAACTTAGATCTACTTAGACTGGTTTTGGCCACTGCCCCTCATTGATAATCGATAGCTGATTATATGAGCAACAATATTTGTGCCTATCTGATCAGACAGACATTTATCTTTACGTCCTTCCCTACTGCTTATAGCTATATTTTTGCGATCCCTCAGCAACTGGCTTCATTGCTCTTTTTATACATGGCCCCATTAGAAAGGTCTAACAGATCATTGCATAACTAAACAATGTGCACTTGTATTTCAGCAGAATTGTATTTCATTGTAAGCTTGTGGATATAATGAAACACTTCACGTGAAATTTGCAATAAATGAAGAGGTTGCTTTATTTTGAGTTTTGCAAAAGCATGTTTGCAATTTGGGTGAAAAGAACCAGACCTAACTTACGATTTTGCAAAATTACTTTAGATTTTGAGAGATGTGAGTGTGTTTCGATCATTGGGATCATGTTTTAAAGTCCAGAGTCTAAATCATTAAAAAAAAACTAATCTTAGTAGGGAAAGAGAACAGGCAGTCCATGTCTCCCTCTGTTGGTAGTAATATAATACTACACCCAAAATGATTTCTCTTAACAATTAAGTATGCCATGAAAGCCATACCTTATTTTAAACTTAAATAAAATTAATTCATTCATCACAATCAATGGAGGAATTCTAGGAAAACATTTATTTTAAAACTAGAAAAGATTCTGACAACTTTAACAATCCTTAATCGCTTTGTTACAGAACATACAAATATATCTTTGAACATGTTCATTCTAACAATGACAATCAGCTATTAGCTGTGTACCTTTGTACATTACATGATTGCACATCTTCCTCTGCAACTCAGCATGACGCTTCCAGCTCCCACTTTCTGACTACAGAAGCCAGTGTAAAGGAGAGCGAATCGTGGTGTGACATGGAGGTTAAGCAATTTGGCACACAAGCACAAGGTGGCAGATTGTCCCCTGGCTTCAATAGGTGTATGGCTGTATAACTGAATGTCATGTTAAAAAAAAAATTAGCTGTGTCACATTTGATAAGGACTTCCGCCAAGCAAATAATATTGATTATAAAAAGGTCAGGAGTTGCACTGATGTGCCAATGCGTCTGCTGGGTGAATGCAGGAACAGCACGCACAGGTCTTTTTTTGGTTAAGAACACTACAGTCCACAGTGACCTCTTTCCATTTCATGCTCCACAGCCATCTAAGCTCCTCTGGACAGCCTTCTCATTTTGTTTCACACTCATTGCTGGCTCTGAGGTCCCATAGAGTGCCTCTGGTCTGGCCGGGCCGGATTCCAAATCACACCTGGCTTTCCCGGCCCTCCCTGGAACCCCCATGGGGACGAGTTTGGCAAAAAAAAAAAAAAAAAAAAGCACAACATTGCTCTGAGAACAGGCCATTCAAGCCTAATCAGCCCATGATTTAGCCTCTGTCTGAAACAGAAAAACAGTCTGCGCATGCAGCATAAATCACAGCCAGAGAGTACTGCAAGAATGTTATTTAAACGTCCTGCTGATTGTGTATTTACATTTTATTCATTTAGCAGACGCTTTTATCCAAAGCGACAGTTAGGTTAGAGTAGGTTACAGTTCTTTACAATGTTATCCATTTATACAGCTGGATATTTACTGAGGCAACTGTGGGTTAAGTACCTTGCCCAAGGGTACAGCAGCAGTGTCCCAGCAGGGATCGAACCTTACAAGTCCTGCTCCTTACCCACTGTGCTACACTGCCACATATTCCTTGGGCCAGGTTGGGTTGATCACACAGACTTGGTGTGCCACACGTCCTGACCAGTAGCAGGACCACTGGAACTCAGTGGAATTATAGGAGAAGAACAGACAGTCAGGGTACGGCTCCTCCAGCAGACTGTCCGGCCTCTTATATCGTCCCAATGACGTAGTCCATTCTCAGGAGCCGTTCGTCAGAAAATATGGTACCTTTTCTGTTCCCCGTTGATGTATTCATCCAAAAGGTTATAACTCAGTTCGACCTAAAAGTAGAAGCCTTCAACTCAGCTTGTCTCGTGATGAGACAGACTCAGGTTCAGAAATGTGTTTTTCACAAGTGTGTAACGGGTAGCCATGTGGTACAGTGATAAGGACCAGGGCTTGTAACCAAAAGGTTGCTGGTTTGATTCCCAGCTGGGGCACTGCTGCTGTACCCTTGGGCATGATACTTAACCCACAGTTGCCTCAATTATTATCTAGCTGTATAAATGGGTAACTGTAAAAACTGTAACCTATGTAAGTCACTCTAATTAAAAACATCTGGTAAATGGCAATATAATAATGGCAATAAAATGTAACATTGGTTAAAGCAGATTGCCAGTTGTAGGCAAGACCCTAAAAGGTATCCAAGTTCAGAAATATGTTTTTCACAACTGTATAATGCACAACACATTCTTGTTGCATTTTAGAGGGAGATGAGGGGGCTGGACCTAATTTAATCTACAGTTAAAATATGGCAAATATGGCACTTTTAATGAGGGTATACAGTAGCTCTGGTAGAGACTTAAATGAGGGCTCGTGCCATTTGGTCATATTTGGTGTGTTTTTCAGACCTCACCCATTTAATTCATGGTCAACAGTGAAGCCACTGTCAAGCTGCCTTCAATACAGGGACAGAGTGTTCACATGATGATTGGAATCTAATTTAAGTAAGTCCTCACACCCTCTTCTGGCACAAAGTGACATTCACAGCCTCACTCTGGCAGAAAACATAAGATGTAATTACAGTCATTACACATTATCTAAGAAGTAATTTGGCTCATTCCCTACCAAGACACCATAAAGTGGAGGACAAGACAAAAAAAAACATGGCAGTTGATATTTTTAGCAGATTCAAGTAACATTTTCATTGAAAATACACAGAATATTCCACTTAGGTTATTGCCTAATGTACCATGAGAACTGTAAGTCTCTGAGCACTTACAGTTCATGCTAGCATACTTTCTTTAAAGTTCTTAATTCCCTCTTTTCATTTGCAACAAAATGGGTACCATCTCAACTTTCAGAAGTATCTGGGAAACAGGGTCATTAAATCACATCAAAAAGGATGAATAGAATAGAATATCCAATTGATATGACACATTGTAAAAAAAAAAAAAAAAACGTGTCAAATGCAACAGCTGGCTCAAACACCGAGCCTACCTGATTCAGCAGTTCTGGACTGTGTCCCCCTGCATAATGAGGGGAGTTCAGTAATTAACAGCCCAGCAAGGCCTCTGCACACTTCCCAGATGCCCCCGATATTATTTAAATGAGGACGCATATCATTAATGCAATGGACTAAAGTGTGCCGTAAGCAAAAACAAACAACAGGAATGCAACAACAGGTAAACAAGGGACCCCACTGGGGACTTAATTCACACTCTTCATCAAATTTGTCAGGAGCGATGTTTACAAAATAATTCCTCTAGTATAGTGAAAGACATTCCGAGGGTTTTTTTATATAGTAAGTGGGAGTGTGCGAATAAAAACCACACTCACTCTGACTGGATGGTCCTTTTTCGCCTTGTTCAGCAAGTAGCAGTACAACAGAGCTGTGAGAATGTGTCTGCCAGGTGTGTGACAGTGGTTAGTCTGAAAAGAAGGCTTTCTGCTCAAGGTCCTGAACACAAGCAGGTGTGTTCACCTGGTGTGTACCTTGGATGAGCAGCACTTTTGTCAATCTTTAGAATGTCTGCAGTGTGGCATAGTGGTAAGGAGCAGGGCTTGTCACTGAAAGGTTGCTGGTTCAATTCCCAGCTGGGGCCCTGCTGTTATACCATTGGGCAAAGCCACAATTGTCTCAGTAAGTATCCAGCTGTATTAATTGATACAACTGTGACTTTTGTAAGTCGATCTGTGTAAGATTGTCTGTTAAATGATATTAATGTGATGTCTGCCAGTGGGCTTGAGCTTTATGTACCCATCACTTTAATGTCCATTGATCTCTTTTGTAGCCATAGCTTGCATTTTCATCGAGAACCCAACTCTCTCTCTCTATCCCCTAAGGTCGTATACCTTCACCTCATCACATTAAGTATAGACTATAAATTAAGGGTTTGTAATTAGGTTGAATTGTTTGCCCTGTGGACTGTAGATGTCAGTCATGCTGTTACTAAGGGCTGTGTAGAATTGTATGGATTTCTTCTGCAGTAGCTGTTACAATTACAACGACCACTGCAGCCACCTCAAGCAGGTCTATAATACTGTCGTGCAGTATCTTTATGAACATCTTTTCAGTGTACTGTATGAAGTAGTTCAGTATTCTAAAAGATTTGTTCATTTGACTCACAGGTCAGGCAACCTCCCCAATATGGTTTGAGCGACAGCTATGCTTACATCAGTCTATAGCCATCTAAAAAATGGTTGTAGGTGGAGGAAGAGTTACATTGGGACGGGCTGCCTGCCGGGAAGTGTATCGGAAGCAGCAGAGTCATTGAACGCAAACGGCCCCAATCACTGAACAAATCCGTACACCGTACAGTGGTGCTTGTTCAGTGCAGGCAGTTCGTCTGTTCATCCAGTTCTCTCATTTCTCTGCTGATTCATTCAGCTCTTCCAGTTCGCTCAGTCTTTCAGTACACCTAGTTCGGTGAATCTTGTTCATTTCGTTCAGTGTGTTTAAATGTCCGACCACAGGGTGATTACGTCCGTCGTCATATTGTGCAATTTAATACACAGCCTACGAAATTGCTCTGTTGTTGGAAAAATATTACAGTTGAGATTGCAGCATACAATAAGAAGTCTCTACTACCATTTTAAGATAATTACCAATGAAGCTAGTTACTGAGTTTAGTTTATTATCGAGTTAATAGCCTGCTTTATTTTACCGGTGTGATGTAATTATCCTATAACTATATGTAGACATTTTACGAAGGAATATATTGTTTGTTGGTCGTTTTATGACGTCATACAATCCTGTGTCGAACAGGAACGATCTGAGATTACAGAAATACTTTGAAGTGGTAGGCTAAAGCTGATTATCATTATGATTATGATATTGATTTGGTGAGGCTATTTATCTTGGTTTATCAGGTAGTCGTTGCGTAGGTTTTGCAACGAACTGGCATTGCATAGTCGACAGGTGTTAGCTAGACAGCGTTGTCTTTACTGGGCAGCTCTCTTCTCCCTCAGTTGACTTCTTTAGTGTAGTGGACATTCAGGCTGAACAGAACAAAGTCAATACAGTTAATTAAAACACGCGAACTGCAACATCGTAATATCGTGTCTATCTTATAATTGTTCAAAATTACTTTTCACTTTTTTTTATTTTCATTCATTACTGTCTAGATATAGGTTAGCCTACCGAATAATGATAGCAAATGTTTCTAAAACTAAGCATGGGCAGTTTTGCTATTTTAGTGAATACTAGGCCACTCATATTTTTTACATGATAAGTAGCTAGTATATGTGTTTATTTTTCAGCGATGTTACTTGCACTTTCTGCAACTTCCAAAGCGGTGGAGGGAGGACCTTTACTGTGACTAAATATTTGGTAGAATTAAGGAAGGAAGGATTCAGTGCTTTATATTGATTCTATATGTGTTGCATTTTTTTCCGTCTGGGTGGATACAAACGGCATATCATCTGCCCCGTGGCTCAATGACACTATTTGTCGTCTAGGTTCGAGTTACCTTAACATCGAACAACAGAGCATCGTCGAGTCGCCACCCTATGGCCAGACAAGGAAACACGCTGAACGAGCCTGACCGAGTGCGCTGAAAGAACTGGGCGACCTGGAGGAAATGAACCGAAGGATCTTCATAGTCACTTTCTGAGTGAACAGGAGCGGTGTTATTCAGACCTTGATAGGAGTGCATGTGCGTCGTGGTGTGTAATGTATAATACAGATAAAATCACAGTCAGAATGGATTTTTAATAACTCACATTGAGAAAATAATATATAAAATAAGATATAACACAAGAAATAATATTTTTTTTTTCAGAACTACATTTATATGTAAAATGTAGGAACTATACAATATCGGTATCAAAATACATGTTTAATATGCTTACATATTATAGACTGAAATGTAGCAGGAGCAGAGCTCGTAACCAAAAGGTTGCTGGTTCAATACTCCGTTGGGGCACTGCTGTTGTACCCTTGGGTAAAGTACTTAACCCACATTTGCCTCAGCAAATATCCAACCATGTTAGTCGGTCTGGATAAGAGCGTATGCTAAATGACAATAGTGTAATGTCATTTATGTTTATATTACAGGCTTGGTTCGTATCAAATTATTGTCCCCAATTGCAGACAAATGTATCACAGGAATGATGAGAGTTGCAATAAATGGCAAGAATGTAACCTCGATAGCTGAGCTGTTAAACGCCCACGCGCCACCAATCCCACACAATATCGTGAAATTGTGACAGTAATTGCATGTTCTCCTTTCGTGAAAAGCCGTTTATGAAAATATGCCAGGTCTATTGCTACATGCATATGTAAAACAGTGAAAACTAACATTGTTAAGCGCTTTGCACGCGATGCGGTGCTCCCGTATGTAAGAATACCAATATGACCAAAACTTTCCCATCCATATCATTGGTATCAATGAGGCCTACAGTCCTTGGTGGTATCAAATTAGACTTTTAAGAAAGTAGCACTGTAAGGTTATTTTTGGTGGTGAAGGTGCGCGTTGGACTAACAACGTGTAACTGAAAACTTTAAAGACGGAAAGTTGAGTTTTTGCATTTCAGATTCCAGCGACAGAATGGAGAATGTTCGAGACGACCTCTGTTATCAAGAAGACCACGAGATCCCATCTAAAGTCCCAACAACACCGCTCAATGTTTTTTTTTTCATTCGCCAAGATCACGACCTTAAGTTCCTCTAAGACAGAGCAACAATAAGTAAGAACTGACAGAAAGAACACAGCACAGTTGTTGTCTATCCCGAGAGTTATCTTTCAAAAAATAAGACACTTCTATTCCATTTGTTCAAACAATTTCAGTTAAAACGTTCGTATTATTCGACGGCGAGTCAGATTTTACACACGTGTTCTGCGTCATGCTAACAAGTAGGCTAACATATGTCCTAATTGGGTGTATTTCTGGACAGAATACATTTTTGCCAGAATTATGCAAATATTCCACTGCTGATGAAGTGTGATTGTTATTATTCTCATACCGTCTAGTATCTGCCTAATCAATTTTGCCTCTTGGACTCTGACGGGACACAATTAGGCCTACTAAAGTTGTAATCTGTATTTTAATATGTAGATAATGTTGCTAAGAGGGATTGATAACATACTGTTAGTGTGAATTCTGTGAATCTTGTAAAATAATGAGTGTATCACACAAATTTTTATAGTTTTAAACTTTTATACGTCAAAATTGTATGTTTTTATGAGAGCATCATTATCTTGACGAAAGGGGGCGTGGCCCCTCGGTCAGAGGCTGAATCACTATTGAGATTATACGCGTTTTGTTTTTCTTTCAGGCTCAGATAGAGAGCTCCGGTCATTCTCTCACTTATTTAGGAATTAACAGGTTCAGTTACCAACGAGTTTAAATGATCGAAAGTTTCAGTTGTACGATCATTCTGGTTTCGTTGTGGTGTAGAATATACTGTCTTGGTCGTAACAGACAATCTTCGGTTTGGTGTTCAGCGCTGAGCAGCTTCAGCACCATCGTATGTGACGTCACTGGTGTTTAAAACGGCCGCGCTCCTGTAGGAGAGCAGAAAGGATACGTAGACCGTGAGGTGAGGATACATGTTTTGGTTCCGTGGACAGGGAGAAATTCTGCAGATGTTATAAAAAAATATTTTAAAGATATAGCTATTGTACTCAGCATAGTAAAGGCTTGGATCAATAAACATTGCTAGTCGGAGGTGGACGACAGTTTCGGGGTATAGGTGCTGGGGTATAGCCTTCGGCAGAAGACTTCTCTGCGGGAAAGGTATGTTATCCGTTTGATCTGCCTAGGAAAATACCAAACTGTCATTTCTATTCTTCAGTTCTGTTTTTGTTCATAGTCTAATAGTCTCTAATAGTGTTCACAGCGTGCATGTATTGGCATGTTTTGCGTCGGGACTTCAGCGCATTCCGTACGATGAGTAAGTTTGGCATCCAGCTGTTCGAACACTCGAACAGTTTTTAATCTGCCTTTTATTATTTTTTTGTATGGAACGTCTCGTGATTGTGAACGATATAAGAAATTTGCTCTAGGTTTGTTTTTTCCTGTGAGTAACAAACATAGCCTACCCTCTTTGAACCGTTGTATGATTTACTAATGCGTCCCTTTAGCGATTCATATCACCGTGACTTTATTAATTGGACTGTCAATTTTGGAACACTAAATACATGTTCAGACGGTGGCTGATATTTTCTAATCGCGTTCAACAGCGCAGTCACTTGATATTGCATTGTTGCATCAAAACTGTCCTTAGTTGCACGGAGTTGGGATATATACTTTGTGTGGATCTATAAGGGTCCCTTTTGATTACACGGGTTTATTGGTCAGCGACTTGGAGCGAGCTGTGTCAGTGATGCTAATCAAGACGACCGTGGGGACCTGCAGAATCCGCTGAAATGATAATGTCAGCAAGATTGGTCTTATTGTACAATCGACAGAATTTATAATTAACAGGGATGCTGGAGACGTTGTAGAGGTTACGCAGTTGTGAAAGTGCGAACAATAGTTTTAAAGTAGGCTACACTTAACAGTGTGGACTCTGACAAGGTTGCACGTTGGCTAGTCCGACTTCGGAAGCCATGTGGTTGTGAGTTACAAGGAAAGAGAGCCTTTATCCAAATAAATTAATTCGAGGACTGTAGGACTGTAGCCAATATTTTTCAATCGGTCAAACTGTCAGTGTGAGTGTTCTCTCTGTTCTCTCGAGTCCTTTATGAACTAGAGACAAGGTCATCTTCAGTGCTGGGATTATTGTCAAATTAAGTGCATTTTGCTCGTTGAATGGCCCTCGCGGAACCCACCTGAAACTTACGAAAAATTAATAACCAGGGCTGGCCGTTACATGCATATAATTCTCTTTAACCGAGTAGTAAGAATTTTATATGTAGCACAGCATACTCCCAACAATAAATACAGATAAACCGAACAATAAATTTCAGTGCCTCATTTTGGATGAATATTGATGTACAAACTTCTTGCTGCCCACAGGTTACCATATAGCTGTGCCTGAGAATAAAGCACAGTTGTTACTTTTCCAAAAGACAGTTTTGAATCATAGATAGAATGAAATACTGATAGTCAGCTATTGTGATTGTACTTCTCTGCCTGGACCAAATGTCCCGGCTATAGTTGTCAAGTCGCGTGAGGGGGAGCGTGCCTATGTTAAATAGTTAAATGGACTGAAATGTACGTTTCAACATTGCAGAGAGTGCAAGGAAAATGGCAAATACCAATAACTGATTGAAACGTCGATCTTTTAAAATCTGTTTCAGTTTTATTTGGCATTGGACTTAGACCATGTAGCATGCTCCTTTTCCCCATAAGAACATTCTTTCTGTTGCTGATTTCCGGGAACCTCAAATAGTGTGCCCGCGTCAGTTCTTCCGCAAGTGACAGTAATTTATGGAGGTTGATTGAATTTGACAAGAAGGGCCAACTGTTGCATTGATGAGGCGAGTGGCTGTCCTTCAAAACGGAAAGGGTTCAGCAGAAGGGAATGGAATCACTATTGATCTCCCGATGGCATTAGGAAGTATTTGTAAAGGCTTCTCGTGCTGGAAGTTGCACTGACTCCTTTACCACTAGGTGGGTGAGAAGAGCAGGGAAGTTCTGTCAGCACTCTTATTATATATCTGGTTTATTATCATAGCATGACATCTATGATCTATTTTACATTTTTGTACTCAAACCTAAAAGCGTACGAAATAAGATCAAAAGCATGGAGTTCATAGACCTCTGTGTCTGTTCAATGATTGTATTTCCGTTACTCACCGAGTACGTATTAACAAAGAAGCCGGTATAATGAGGAAGTCTGGGAAACTGCTGCAACATTTTTTTTTTTAAAAAAAACATCAATTTAGAAGTGATTCAATGGCTCTTAGAAAAAGACCCACAGAAGAAAGCGTTAGCATGCACAGAATGTCTTCACCTGCTCTGTTCAGCATTTTGCACGAGCTGTTGGCAGTGACTATGAACTGAGACACCTGCTCTTTAGATTGCTTGGTGTGAGCCGTCACCTCGGTGCAGGGTAATTATCTATCACCATTCACTGTTTATTGCGCAAATTCCCTTTGTTTAATTTTCTCTGTCCTGTTGATTGTCTGTGAGCACTCAGCCAGAGAATGTTTTCAGGTATCCACAGACGGGCACTTGCCCTACCTCAGCATTAAGGAGTCAGATGCATCTGGGGAGGGGAAACCATGCATGTTTTCATACTGAGACTTTGTGCACAGCCTCAGTGTTTTCTGACAGTTGCTGCAGAGCTTTTGAACATGCTCCTCTTTTTGGATCTGCGACCCGTGCAACTTGCTGGGAAGACTTTAGGTAGAGCAATTAATGCAATTCACCCAATGCTTTTACCACTTGTTCCTGGCCAGGTGGGGCTGAATCAATCTGTTGCATTAATCACTTATTCCAAATGTCCTCCCTATTTGTCTGCGTCATCTTCGGTCTGAGGCCAGAGCTGCTGCCCGTTTGTGCTTTTGCCATGTCTGACGGAGCAGAGGAGAGTGCCTGCAGTTTTTTTTCGGAGTGTCCGTTATAGAAGAGGTCGTGCATTCAGTGCACTTTCACTTTCCTCTGTCAGCATTCACACGGAGTTATATCCCAGCCTTCACGGGCAAGAGCGAGATCCTGGATAGACCTTCCCGTGGTATGACGTGGTCACTCCATTCCTGACAGACTCTGGACTTAAGCAGCAAGACTAAACACTGTCAGTGCGTGGACGGTGAGGAAGTACAGGGAAATGCATGCATCCAGCATATGAAATGTGAATGGGACTCACAGCAAACATACTGCTGCACAGCACTGATCTGTTTTAGTTTCACTTTTATTGTGTCAGTACTCTGAGTAGGTGCTGTGCGGGACAGATTACCGTATTGTGGGACTAGGATGGTAGGATGGTGTGTGTGTGTGCGTGTGTGTGTGTGTGTGTGTGCACGTGTGTGCGCATGTGCACACGAGTGTGCGAGTGTGTATGTGCGCGCGTGTGAGCATGTGTGTATACGCGTATGTGTGTGTGTACATATGTGTATACACGTACGTATGCGTGTATGTGTGCGTGTGCACACATATATACACGTATGTGTGTGTGCACATCTGTGAGTGTGTGTGTTTCTGTGTGTGTGTATATGCGCGTATGTGTGCGTACATGCGTGAGTGTTTGCGTGTTTGTGTGTGTGTGTGTGTGTGTGCACACGTGTATATGTGGGTATGTGTGTATGTGCATACAGGTGTGAGTGTGTGTGTGTGTGTGTGTGTGTGTGTGAGTGTGTGTGCGCGTGTGCACACGAGTGTGTATGTGTGCGCGTGTGCTCATGTGTGTATACGTGTATGTGTGTGTGTGTGTATATATGTGTATACACATATGTGTGCGTGTATGTGTGCGTGTGTGTGTGCACACATATATCCATGTATGTGTGTGTGCACATGTTTGAGTGTGTGTGTTTCTGTGTGTGTGTATATGCGCGTATGTGTGTATGTGTGTACATGTGTGAGTGTGTGCGTGTGTGTGCCTGTGAGTGTGTGTGTGTGCAAGCCTTGTGAATGTGTCAATGCCTTTGTTTAGGATGTTTGTTTTGTGTGTGTGTGTGTGTGTGTATGCATGTGTGTGTGTGTATGCGTGTGTGTGTGTGCGTATGCGTGTGTGTGTGTGTGTGTATGCATGTGTGTGTGTGTGGGTGTGTGTGCATGCGTGTGTGTGTGTGTGCGTGTGTGTGTGTGTGTGTGTGTGTGTGTGTGTATGCATGTGTGTGTGTGTGGGTGTGTGTGTGTATGTATGTATGTGTATGTGTGCAAGCATGTGTGAAATATACAGAGGTGCGTTGGCTGGGAATCGTTAACTGCCTCAGAGCAATCTGCCACAGGGGTGTTTGTCATAACTGCACTTTGGCAATACAGTAATGCAGCTTTTGTTTCTGATATGGAGACTGAAGCTTTTAGCTTAATTAAACAGCTTTCTCTATAGAAAGAGATCCATCAGTAAGCTCCCAGTTTTTTGTTTTTTTTAAAAAAAGCAATTGTATTATCTTTCAAGATAATCCTTAAACCAGTGCTATAGCATAGCATTACTTATACTTTGCTTTATGCTGTGTTTAAATCTGAACACTGTTAACTAAATGTACTCCATTTCTTTAAAATGGCCTGTTGTGTTTCAGCAATATGATGAATAATAAAGGTATCTACAGACTTTACCACAAATGAATCGTGAAATATTGAAATATTGAAGCTCGGGGTTTGTTCAGAATGCGGTATATAATGTCTTACATTAGTTTTACTCTAAGCTTGTTTTCTGCTCTACTCCGTCTTTTAAAAAATATTTGCTTGAAATGTATAGATCCTTTTAAGTTGTACTCAGACCGAAATTCTATTCCATTGACCCTGCAGTGTGATTTTGAACATGTGCTTTCTTCTGGTATAAAAGATTAATCTTTTGTAGAACTATGTCTTACTTAAGCACATTTGCTGTTTTTGAAAACAGTAGAGCAAATCATAGAACTGGTGGTAAACAAAGCCCAGTATGGACTTTGCATATATATTCCACTTGTGAACATATGTTGAAATATCAGAGATCCAGAGCAGCTGGAGATTACACAACGGTTTTAAGTGAGAATAGTGGCACCACAGGTCCGCTGCGTTGGAGGACGGAGTAAAACCTGTTTCTGGCAGTTCCACTGCAATTCCATAAGAAGTTAGCAGAAGTGTTTGTCTATTATTCAATTTTCTGAGCATTTTGTTTTTTTTTTTTTTAAAAATCTCCTCCAAGGGCAATAACAGCAGTCAGTTCATGTTCTGGGAAGTGGGACTGTCTGTAGCGTCTGCAGTTTACAGTCTAGTAAACCTTTTCAACTGGAAATCCCAGCCCTTGGCTGGATCAATGCTTTTAATTAGTGTTGATTAATGAAGGAATTCAGGCAGGGGACTACAGCTGTTTGAATTTCCAAGGACAAACTGTATTGGCATTCTGTTGTGCATCAATATCAATGACCAAGTATGGAATTGTGCTTCTACATGTCAGAGTTTTTACCGCACATGCTGACATTCTTCTCATTGTAATGAATCTGAAATCAGAATGTTAAGGTCAAGAAAAACTACACTACTAAATATTACTTTGAAACATTTCAGCAATAAAATTTTGGAATGATAAGCAGATATGAATTTTGACTTATTAAAGAGGTGGAGGCTTTCGCAAGCCAAAGACTTATACCCATTTTGCATACTCAATGCAGTCCTGGGCTTTGGAACTGAAAGTTTCTTTTATGAATAGTTTTTTCATATCTATTATGGGAATTGTACACGTGGGCCAACAGCCCTTTTTGTGTCTGTAATAACTAGTGACCCACAATGTTGACATGAGCATGCATGACATATTTGGAGGAAAAAAGTGGGAAAAAAAGATAAAAAAGAAATAGCTTCAGCAGGCTCTTATTTCAAGGCTGAAATATAATAATTGAACAAATATATGTAATTTTTTTAAATGAAACATTTGCCAAGAAGAATTTCACTTTTAACTTTATAACTAATACAGAGTGACAGTGATGGCCTAAGTCTAAGTGTGTATTATATCTACTGTATATGTGTGTTTATCTATGTGTGTGTGTGTGTGTACATGTATACACAAAACTCTTGAACGTGTCCTCAGCTTTCAGTATGATATTAACGCACAGGATGGCTGGGTCTCTGGAGTCAACAGCATACCGAATGCAGTGGACAGGCGCTGGCAGAGAAGGGCTTTTAGCTGCCAGAAGGGCTTTGTTCAGACCGCAAGCACACCCCCTGACAGAGGGAGAGCTCCTGCCTTTTGTGTTCAGTCGTGTAAGCAAAAATTACGGCACTATTAAGGCCTTGTTGCCCTTCAAATTTATCTGCAGGCGACCTCATTACTGCCGGTGAGTTGTCCTCAAAAGAGTAATGGATCCAGACCCAGTGGCGTGGACAGAGTGCAGAAGATGGCCACATCCCACCAGAGGGATTTCACTTTTTCTTTTTTTTTTTTACTTTTATGCCAAGAGGAAATGCACAAGTTGAAAATTATTATGGTAGGGGGATGACAGTAGTAATATACAAACCTGCTGGATACAAAAAAGAGGGCAAGAAAAGAAAATTTGGTCCTTAAACCACCACTCAGTACAAACCAATTTACCAAGTCAATTCATATATCGACTGCAAATAAACCAGGAAACAGAGGGGAAAGATAAAAAAG
Source organism: Megalops cyprinoides (assembly GCF_013368585.1). Lineage (NCBI taxonomy): Eukaryota > Metazoa > Chordata > Actinopteri > Elopiformes > Megalopidae > Megalops > Megalops cyprinoides. The sequence goes on from NC_050590.1 coordinate 7,679,239, forward strand.
AAAACTGAGTAAGAAAAGAGGATAAATTCATGCATTTTAGGACACAGTCGTATTTATTATTATTATTATTATTATTATTATCATTATTATTATTCTTTGTGAAGGATGCCATCCTTAACTATGCCATTTGTTAGTATGGGCATGCCTAATCCTGGATTATGAGAAAACATTAAGACATTCTGAATAAAGTGTTCATTAATGCCTGCCTATGATCTTGTTCACATCAGAAAGGAAGTGAGGCTAGTGGATTATATCTGCTAAATGCAGTGGAAGATTCTCCACCGCCAAAAATAAGATCAGAAAGTTAGTGACTGCTGAAGACATAGATATATACATATGTATCAAAACTAAATTAATATATCATAACATCATTAGAGATCTGTAAAAGAACAGTCTAATCTAGGTGTTCAGTGTTTTAATTCTTTAATAATTAAAATGAGTCATGTGAATGAAGGGCAAAGCAAATACAGGGTTCATTCATTCTGGTTTATTTCTCCTTCAGAACCCCAGATGAAATGGCAGCCCTGACCTTTATTCTGCAAATTAAGCTTTTTTTCACCGACGAGCTGACTGATAGATGTTATTTTAGTGAAACCACATTGCACATTATACATCTAGCAAATACCCCGGAGCCATAGCAACCACATTAGCAAAAGTTAATGAAATTTTTGAAAGAACAGCATAGCTGAACTTTCTCAGTCGAAATCCCGCCTCTGTTCTGGCATCCTGTGTTCTTATTTACATTTTCCCTTCGCGGAGCAGGAGCTGGGAATTACAGTCAAAAGCCTGTGTCTTTTCCCCCAGATGGTGAGCATTATACATATTCTCTCTCTGTCTGTCTCTCTCTCTCTCCTTCTCTTTCTCTCTATCTCTCCCTCTATCTGTCCTCGTGTGTCTCCTCACAACTGTTCTTCTTTGTATTGTGATTTTGAGTCGCTTCTGAAGGCTCCTGCCCTCTAGGAAATCTGGGCTTTGAAGGAGACACTCACAGATGTTCTCTGCCTCCCTTCAAATCAATAAATAACAAAGACATCATGCGTTTCCATTACCATCGGGATTAAACCTTGTAAATTGAATTTTTGGAGAACTGTTTAAACATGGCAGGGAGGGGGAGTGTCTCATTGTAAGACTCCAGATTATCCTCGTTTTTAATGTCAAAGTGTTCTGCTAAAGTTATGCATTTTGAAGTGTTATTTTTTATATTTTAATGACCGTAAATTGCCATGACACATAGGAGTTGTACTGTGAGTAAGAAAGCAGTGAAGGCTCATTCTTTGGATTGTGGTACTTCTCTGAGGCTCATGTGTTCATTTGTTATCAATCGATTCCAATAGGTGCGCAGTACTTTCCTAGTAGGTTCATGGCACCAATAGACTGCATTTAAAAGAGAAATTGCTTGTGTCCTTTCAGTAAGTGTTCTCAAAAGAAGATCAGCCTCTGTCAAGCCGGTTTCATTTTTTAGTGAACAATAGAGAGCTGGGATAACTGAAAGGACGTGTAAGGAAACCTCAAGGAGACACATTGTTAATTTGATAAGCAGACGTACTTATCCAGGGCGATAAGGGTTAAAATGTACACATTTAAACGTTTGTACAGGATGACATTAAAGGTGGCAGATCACAATGGGCACCTTGTGGAAGGGCATGTCAGCACTGACCTGCCTGTGACTCAAACCTCCAAGTCTTCTCCCCTTTCAAATTCAAGTTGGCACTACAACAAGGATAGCAGCACTGCCTTTGGTTCAAGTTTCAACGTGGACCGTGCGTGTCTCTTCAGTTAAATGCTTGCATAAATTATCAGGATCTGTAATCAAACAATGGCCAGTGTTTGAGGGTAGTCTGCCAGAGCTCTGTGGAGGAATGGATCGCCGGTGCGGCGTAGGGCTCCAGATGCTCCATGACGAGCGGAAACGATGAGGCAAGGTGAATTTCCCCCGATAAACAAATCTGAGAATGTTGGCGGTGCCAAAAATGTCCTCCCCGGGAGAGATCCTGTGTGCTCCCCTCTTGCTGGGAGACACCACACCCCCGCCACCCCCCTGCTCTCCCCCTTCATTAATGGATTCATCAATCCTTTACCCGTTTGTCTTAATGACAAGTGGAGTTCCTCTCAGGAATTCCGTGACTTTTTACAAATAGTGCTGATGCGCCCGCTCACATCTGCCCGGGGTCTCCGTGGAGAGGGTCATTACCATAAACTTCAGGCCTCCGGGCCGACCTGCCTGTCACCGCTCAGCGGGAGAAAACACTCATGGAGGTGTTTCTGCGGGACAGCTTGTGTCTGTCATTAGTGCTGAGAAAACAAACCAAAAAAAAAAAAAAACATTTTATTTTGACTTAATTGAATTGTCGGGTGATTGGTTATGTTGCACAATAGAACATGTGTTTCCCCTAGAGAGAAGTGTTTGCCAAGCAAATATCGAATAATATGCTGAATAAACGTGAACTTGTTCTGTCTTTACAAGCAGATTTGCTGATATGCCAGCACTGTATCATGCGGGGCGCCCCCTATCTTCCACACCACCTCTCTGACCCTCAGCTTCTCAACCACAGCCTCATTGACACTGTTCAGCATCATTAACTTTGCTAACAATATTAGTGTCAGCTTCACTGTGCACTGAGCTGTAAAAATACCACGAGTCTAAATCGGGGTTCACGCACATTTTAGACCCATGATGAACCTAATTAGCCGTGATGTTTTCCCTGTCTGGAGTTTAAGTTTAAATTTCCGTGTTCTTTCTTTAAAGCGTAATTTAAATTATTATAGTTCATATCATTTATATCTTCACCTCAAAAAGTTTGCTTTTTTCATAAGTTTGATAATAATGATGGGACATACTACTAACTACATGTAAAGGCTGAAAATGAATACAATTTTAGGTTTAGCAAGCAATGTATAGTAGCAAGTTGTAAATTTTTCCTCTTAGTTTTTAATACTAGAAAAAGCACTGGTTTTCAGAAAATAACCCCAAGTTATTTTCCTATGAAGAGATATAAAACATACCAGCACATTCCCCTCCTCAACTCCTCAAGTTTTTGAAACACAACTTTAAGTCAACTGCTGACCACTTAAAGCACCATGTGTACGCCCAGTTGTAAGACCACTGTGGACTGCAGTGCCCAATGAAGCCAATTTGGTGCCAGCATGTATCCAAGGCTTCCCTCTGCAGGATTAACCAGTGGGTCTGTTCCCACTGCAAACTTTATTCTACAACCACACACCATGTTTGTTATAGTTGACAATGCGACAGAAGAAACAGAAATAATACCATCCAGCCAAACGTTTCTCTCTACTTTTTGACCTTCCAGTCTGTTCTGGAGTTTTTCAGACCCTTTTAACCATTCCTCTGTTTCCATTGCAGAGGGTATCGAGTTGTGTAGACAGTATAGACATTTATATCAGTCAAGGGGAAATACATTAAGAATTCTGAGAGCATGGCTCAGCTCTCTGCAGGAAATCTCTCCTTTCGTATTCAGTTAATATTTCTCCTATAAAACAGTAAGATGTTGACTGGATAGTTTGACATAAGTCTCTTGCACTGAAGTGCCATAGAACTTAATTTCCTACATAAACCCTGTGTGTTAGAGACCTGCACCGGGATCAATCGGATGGAAATTGCCTCTGGTTTTCCCTCAAGTGTTGCCACGGATTACTGAACTGAGGTTTTCACAAAATAAACCCCTCTCCAAAGAGAAACTCAAACCTGTTAATTCCATTCTCACTTAAGCCAGTTATTTTGAAAAAGGTAAGGTACTTTTTTCTGACCTGATGAAATTTGAAAACCCTTTTATCTGGAACACGATGATAGAACAAAGCAAGCTGTGTATCTAAATAAAAATCATGGGAAATGTATTACTTTCAGTTCAGGTTATTATATTATATATTATTATATAAAATACTTTTTGCGTTTCACCACATGCATGTTCTACTGGAGTCTTTTGTTGCCCTAACATTGCCATGGCATTGACATAAGCCCTCTGCTAGTCATTGATGAGAACATCACAGAACACAGAACACAGAACACAGAACACAGTGCTCCGACCCATACAACAATGCAGAGCAAAGGCAACCAGCACCAGACAGCAATGCTGATGGCACATCATATTTTGATAGTACGGAGGCACTGCGCTTTGACAAACGGCCCAGAGCGGCCTTTAATGGCGTGCTGCACTGCAGGTATCCGTAGAGCTGGCCCTCGCCTCGTACTGAAAGGGAACATGAGGGGGAGAGAGAAGCGCAGTCATTATCTCTGTGTCTGTGGGACCATCCTCTGTATTACCTCCTCAGCACAAACCCACTTGTTTCAGTAGTCTGCCGGCACCCGTCCACATTACTCTCCGATAAGCGTACAGACGGTTGCCCTTCTCCTCTCCTCCGTCTTGCGTTCGGGTTTGGTTTATCTGTGCGCACGCGTGCGTGAATGTAAATACGTTTTGTCGTTTATCGAGACGCGAGAAGGAGAGGGAGCGAGATGAACAGATGTGTTGTGTATTCAGATGCCTCTGGTTTGTATCTGTGGAGAACTTTCAGAATCATGCGTGGGAAGGATGGAGTAGTGGCAAGATGGGCTTGTGGCCCAAACATTTATATCACATTTACATTTATTCATTTGGCAGGCACTTTTATCCAAAGCAACTTACAAGTCAGTTACATGTTTGAATCCCCGGTCAGACTCCGACTTTGTATCCTTGAGGAAAGGTACTTAACTAAACTCTCATCAGCTCTCTACCAGCTGTATAATGGGTACAGTATAAAATGTAAGCTATGTAAGTGGTGCTGGATAATGCAGAGTGTACATTTCCCTTTCTTCCTGACTGCAGTATATCTGCAGTCTATCTGATGGGGGGGCACACCAATCCTCAGCAGCGGTGCTGTCTCCAGCAGCAGATCCCATAGGAAGTGACCTGGGTATGAGTAACGGCTCACCAGCCCTTGCCACCTGCCAATCTGCCAGTCTGAGTGATGGATCCCCCTGTCAGGTCTTAACCCCCCCCACCCCCACTGCTCACACAGCACCAGGGCCACAGCCTGAAATCAATGAGTGGCGGTCAGGATCGTAAATTAAAACGCCAGTTGAGTGGCACCTGGGATCTGGAGATGGTGCGTAGTAAACCCGTGTGCAACAGGGTCAGCTCACGAGGGGGGTGAGGGGGTGGGGGGGTGGAATAACCAAGCATGCGCTGCAGGCCGACCTTACTCGGCATTTTAGAGGGGAGTCTTCGGTGGGACTCCGGTCACACTCTTCACAGTCGAAGCCGGAGGGGTGGTCTACGCTCTGCAGCTGCTGTCAGGAAAAGGCGGCCCGTTTCAAGACGGTACGCTAACCAGCCTGCGTGTATCTCACCAGTGGGGGCCGTGGCCCATCTTCGGGTGCAAGGGTTCGAGCTGCGGTGCGAAAAAAACCCTGCAAATTGCATCCAGCTGCTCGCAGAAACTTAGAGGGAAACTGGGGCACACCTTTGCTCAGTGCAGCAGGAGCATAAATTGTCGTGTCGGGAACATGTGAGTCCACATGAGATATGTATTGCACCTGTGCTGTGTGCTGCATGTGCAACCTCCTGTTCCTGTTTCGACTTCGAAGTGAGAGAACTCAATACAGTTTTTCATGAACTTAGTTACCACACGTGGGCTGAACGTGTTTATATAAAATTTTATATTTTAAATATTTAAATATTAATTATTTATATTTGTTTTTTTTATTTTATCTTTGCCTCACTGACCTTTGTAATTATTTTTCAACTAAATATGTACGTATCTAAAATATGCAGATATCTATTTATTGACTTATTATTCTAACAGGGAATATTTACAAGGAATCATGTTCATGGATCATACAATATGGATGAGAACTGAGAAAGCAGAAATTGAAAAAAAAGTCTTGATTAATAAAAAAGAATTTCTTTGTATATTAACGTATGCGGGAAAAAAGTTGGAAAGCCCCAATGCTTTCATTTAATTAGAGGTGTTAATATCTGTGCTGCTCGGTTTTAATTGCCTGTAATTGCATAGTGTTGTGGCAGTGAGACCTCTTTAATTGGTTACTGAGTGACTGTGGTAATGACTTACTTGTTTGCCACTGCATCCAAGGGAACGCTCATAATGGCATGTTGTAGAACACACAGAGGGTAATGAACCACACTGTCAACTAGATAGGATCCTGTACCTTTCTGTTACACCTGATGGCTGACCATACTGTAGACATGGAATATTCGATTATTCATATAGTCAAATGTGACATAGCTAATTGAATATCCGTAGTAGTCGAAGTCTTGATGATTAACAAAAAAAAAAAAAAAACATTCATTAATTATCTTCAGAAGTCATGAAGGAAAGCCCAAGAATCAAACCAGAAAGTTAATTCATTGATGTGTAATTATTATTTTTGTGCTCCGAAGTGTGAGTAAACGCAGATTTCTTTGCATTACGTTACATTACGTTATGTTACATTGCGTTACATTGCATTACATTACATTACATTCACTGTGTCGTTCCATGGGTTACAGGATTTCATGTAGAATATGGGGACATTCAAGCTGTGAGTATGTGAATATTTAGGCTATTTAAATATGAAATGAATCTAAATCAACATCCCTACTTTATAGTGAGAATCTCACTGACTCAGTACATTGTTTCGCCTTCAAACAGCCTGCCGTGCCAGAGCAAGTTAGGCATTCTAGTAGTCCAGCTCTAGAGTAGGATTGAGTCTGTTATTGGAGTGCAAGCAGCCTAAGTCACAATATGGGGTGGCAGTGTAGCATAGTGGTTAAGGAGCAGGATTTTTAACCAAAAGTTGCCAGTTTGATTCCCCACTGGAGCACTGCCACTGTACCCTCAGGGAAAGTACTTAACCCACAATTGCTTCAGTAAATATCCAGGTGCTGAAATGAATAATGTAAAAAAAGCCTCTAACTATGTAAGTCACTCTGGATAAGAGAGTCTGTTAGATGCCAATAATTTAATGAGGAGCTTTCACCTGCCACTCCAATTTTTTTTTTTTTTTTTTTTTTTATTAAATTGTTTGATTATTAGTTGAATGTATTGTATAATGCTTGTGAATGTATAACAAGGACTCTTGGCTATTTGATTTGCCACTTTGTCCATAACGGAGATCACACTGTCAACTTTGTTGTGCACCAGCTCATTGAAATCGCTCCACTGTTGGTGTCTGTGTGATTGTGACCGTGTAATGGACCTGCCATTGGTTGATAAACCTCACCTGTAACAATTATCAATTAACCTGACATTTAATACAGGTGTGTGGCAGCAGAGCAGTTGCTGCACTCTTTTTTCAGGCAGTTTGTCTCACTGTGGCTGTGTCCTCAGGCTTGGCTGGGTTGTTTCATTTTTAAAATAAATTATTTGACTTTTTTTTTTTTTTGAAAAATTCTCCTTGGTGTTTTTTTTTGTGTGGTGTGCAAGCCAGTAGAGTCACAGACATAAACTCACCTTACAGGTACCACCGTGCTCCAGTTTAGGTGAGGTGCTGCTTTTTATTAATATATATCTCAGGCTGAGCACTTTGGCTTAAGAGGAAACAACAAAAATATCAAGGGGATGGTCCTTTATTCATTTATTAATCGGGACAGGTAGATGGGGAGAGAGTTAATATGAAACATCTCAGGACACATGGTGCCAAGAGTGGTTTACTGAAACTGTTTCCACCAGGTCCATCTGGGCCAAGTGAGCCCACCAGAGCTGAATCCAGTGGATGATAGCTGTTGTGATCATTCCCCATCACCAGATCCTAACACTGATGGGGAAACAGTGGAGGGTAATTACCTCTGTAGGTAGATGACATCAGCCCCAGATCAGAGGTATATAGTTTTTAGTTTTATAGTTTTTTGACAGTACATTCATATAGTCAGAGCATTGGGAATGGACACATTCATTGAATAGTGTTGTGCTCACACTCACCGGTCTGGGAGTGTTAGCCAGGTCTGACACTGTTGCATGTTGAACTTGAACAGATAATCTTCTGTTCTTTTGTGCTGGAAGACACTCTGGATAAGAGCTTCTGCTAAATGAATGTAATGTAACGTAAACATGGTCCGAGTTCTCGCTAACTGAAAACAGGCATGTGAAAATCGTTCGGCTCTGAGGAGAAACCTGAGTGGTCTGCAGTTTTCCGAGTGGATTCACTTAATAAAGCCCTCATGGAATCTCCTTGGGAAAGACACCCAAAGAAGGGTGTGTATATACCGTAACATCATCCTGTTTTTCTTTTTCCACCGCCAGTTTGGATGAGTCTCTCTCCACTCCAGCTCACTCTTTCTCTCTCCGTTAAGAGTTACGACTCCTGAAAAAATAAATGAAGACACAAGATAGACGTGGGATCAGAGTTAGGAGGTGATGCTGGAGGTGTGAAATCACTGGGGTGTAAAATTACCTAGGCAGCCATGTTGTTGTTTCAGCATTTCATGGTCAGTGGCTCTGTTTGCTTCCTCTGTAAGTCCTGGCCTGCTGGGGTGATGCTGACTGTGGTGCTGGCCCACAGCCACAAAGACTCCAGAATCAACAGCAGTAGAAGAGAGTGTGTGTGTGTGTGTGTGTGTGTGTGCGCGCGCGTGCGCTCGCGCATGTACGTGAGTGCATAGGTGTGTCTGTGTGTGCTTTTGGGCATGTATGTGCTCATGAGTGTGTGTGTGAGTGTGAATCAATGTGGTATGTGTCTGTGTTACCGCTGCCATGGCTATAACTTTCTGTCTCTCTCTCTCTCCTTCATAAAAACAGTAGTTCACAAAGAAACTTTTCTGATGAATAGTGTTGCTTCCATCAGTTTGTTTGCCGTTTGCCCAAACTTTCTATTCTTGTGAAGTATGAAAACACTGTTAATTAGCCAAGTGTCTGATCCTAGACTTCTGATACATTACAAGACATTAAGCAAAGCAGATGAAGGTGTGGGTGGCATTATTGAGATATGACCGATGTATATGGCTTTGCTTAACAAGTGGGGGTGTTGTTTTGTGGTGCAGTTCTGGTCAGCCCCCAAGAGTAATTCCTCTCCTCCTCCGTGCCCCCCCCCCCCCCCCCCCCGTCCCCCCTCCCCACACACATAAAACCTCAGCGGAGTCTAAATAGGAGTCTAGAGATGTGTGTGTTTGTCTGTCTGTGTTTGTGTGCGTTGGTGGGGGGGATTGATGGGGCTCTGGGTTGGTTTTTTTATCTGATAGAGCCTCATTCCTCCACGGGTGAGGAAGGGGAGGGGTTTCCCACCGCGAAAGGAAAGCGTCTCTCCCCGAGCAGCTCGCTTCTAATTTGTTCTAATTTGTCAGAGGATTATGAACAACAGCATATTATCCCCCTATTACATTGACACTCACGGAGTGAGTAATTGGTCGGGTGGCAGCGGAGGCCGATTGAGCCCAGCTGGAGGTGAGGAGGAGACAAACGGCGGGATGGGCGGCATGAGGGTCTGGAGCGGCGGGTGAAGCCGCAAGCTTGCGCTGTGCTGTCAATGCATCGCGTTGGTGGGGGGGGTGGGGTGGGGGGGTGTCGTTACAAACCAGCGGCTCCCTTCGCTCCGCGCAGCTGCAGCTGCGATGTGTATGTCCCATTTGTCGTCCCCCTTTACAGCCCCGCGGTAAAGGGGGGTGTCGTGCAGCTTTCACATTCGCGCTACCAGGCAGTCAGTTCGCTCCAGCAATTAATGCGGTTGTTTTTCCGTAATTAACTTCCTCTCAGGCTCTTTCAGGGGTTTTAAGCAATAGTAAACCCGATCCAATTAATGAAAGGAAATGCACAACTTGAGTAGCAAGGCCTGTTGTGAGCACAGAGCTCAAAGTGGTCTATGGCATCCAAGGGACTTTTTCGGACACTGTGTTCTAGTTTTTAGCAGCACCTTTTTAGTGCTATAGTAACACACTTCACTTCATTCTGAGGACAACTATGCCTCTGTAGAAATGGCCTGTTCTGGATGTGTGCCCCCCCCCCCCCCCCCCCCCCCCTTTGCAAATCCAAACTCTGTCTCATGGTTACACCCTGTGGGTCAAATCTTCTCTCTCCTGAAAGAGAAACTTTTCAGCTGTTTTCTTCATTTAAGAGGAGGGCACCTTGGGCTTCATCCATAAGGTGGTATTGTTCATGGCTGATTTCATCTGAAGTTTGAGGTCTGTAAGCAGCAAAGAGTGAGTGTGACATTGTTGGGGGGGGGGGGGGGGTCTAGTCTGTGCTGGGCTGGGCTGGACAGGGTGGACTGTGCCTGGTGATGTGAGGAGGCTCTGTACAAAGAACAGAACTGTATTTTCTGTAATAAAGAAATAATCCGAGAGGTGCACGGCTTCTCCCTTCCTGCGGTCTGCTGCGGGGCTTTAGCTCGTCACCAGGCAAGGTTATTCAGATGAGAGATGCGGCGGAGATTAGTGGGCTGGGCCTGGCCGCTGCGTTCTGATGGCCCCGGACGTGCAGCAGCTGCACAGCTTTGATTTATGACAGTCGTGATAATCAGAGCTCGCCGCATGAATAAGCTGCATTGCTGGGAGCTACGGGATAGTCAGACAACATGCAAAGTTTGGATAAGTGTCCCTTCACCTGAAAACACAGGTCTTCCACAGAAAATGACTAGAAGAGGGATGATCAAATAGAGTAGTTAATGTTGTTTGTGGATGTTGAAAATGTGTGTGGACATCTATCTAAATGTGGAGATGCAGCTATTTACAACATCGGTAATGCTTTAGCTGCGTGCTGTTAGAGGTGTACAGGTATGGTGCCTGTGAGAAAGTTTAATTAAAGCTGATATATTAGGACACTGGCAACGTGGAATCGGAAGAGCACTGCCTAAAATGAAACAAGAAAAATGATCAATAAATAGCCCGGGCTCCTTGACCTCTGAGTGCCTGGATGTCAGGCCTCTGACCCAGCCTTCTGCCCCACATGATTGCATTGATCAGGCAAATGAAGGATGGATGCAATTGGTTTAGCGTGATTTAACAGACCGTGGCAGCCCAGTTGGTGCACTCCTCTCAGTGAGGGACGACTGATGCTAGGAACCCTGGGAAAAGGAGGGAGTGGGGGTGCCTCGCTTGCACATCAGTGATTGGGATAAGAATGCATAGGGGAAAGACAGGGATGTACATTGTAACAGTAATTTTGTCCTGTGCATTCATATGATGCAATTATACAAATATCCAATACCTTCAGGCTTGGAATTCCCCAAAGTGCATTTTAGTTAAATCCTTGAGAGGCAGTTCTCCTTTATTCATTCCAGCTTTGTTTCAATTAGAATTATTGCGCCCTACTCAGCTCGGCCAAGGAGCTGCCTCTGTCCGGTTAGCAACTCGGTCCTTACAGTGATGTGCACTGGAAAACAAACCATCCAAAGGCAAGATTCAAGATTCAAGAGATTTTATTGCCATTTGCACGGGTACCCAACAGTACAGGTACAGTACAGGTTGGAATTTTTGTGTGTAGCTCACTGAGTCAGCTTTTTATTTAAAAAAAAAAAAGCAGGCTAAGAAAGGCAATTAAAAAGAGCAGCATAAAAAATAAGTAATAAAAAACACCTGTCTGAAAACACACCTGTCATACACACTATGAATAAATACACACTGTACACACTATATACAGGTACACACTATGAATTATTGCACAGTAAATTATTGCACTATTGAATTGAATTATTGCACAAACCAAAGCAAACCAATGGAGTGGGGAAGACTCCGTATGACATAGGCCCAGAGAGTGAGAGGGGGTGAGGTAGTTGAGTACTAAAACCCAGTCCGTAAGGTGCAAGAGTGTTGTGAGGTGTTAAGTGTCCATGGTGTGAGTAAGGTGGGGGGTGTGGTATTTCCTTCCCACCTTAATGTCCTCAGCAATCATTCTGACAGTGGCTGGAAAAAGGCTGTTGTGGAAGCGTGCCTTGTGAGTGGTGATGCTTTCTGGCCTGTGATGTCTCAGGCTGTATCCTGAGTTCTTCCACCTGAGCAGAGAGTGAGCTGGGTGGTGTCGATCACTGAGGATGCTTTGTGCTTTTCTCCTACAGTGCTGTATGTAGAGTGTGTCCATGGAGGGGAGGTCAGAGCCGATGATTCTCTCTACAGTTTTGATGACTCGTTGAAGAGATTTCCTCTCAGCCTGGGTGGTGTTTCCAAACCACACAGTGATGCCGCTGGTGAGAACACTCTCAATGAGTCCTCTGTAGGCCTGGATGAGGGGCTGACGTCTGAGTCCGGCCTTCTTCAGCAGCCTGATGAAGTAAAGCCACTGCTGTGCTTTCTTCACTGTTGTCACAGTGTTTATGGCCCTGCTCAGGTTTTTTGGTATGTGAAGGCCTAGAAACTTGTGACTGTCAGCCTGCTCCACCTCAGTCCCCTTGATAGTGAGAGGCTGCAGAGGGGGGGCTCTTCTCCTGAAGTACAGAATGAGTTATTGAGAACAAGGTCATTGTCCTCTCCATAGACAAAGATTTTGTTTACCTGTTCCCTGTATGATGACTCATCCCCACCCTTGGTGAGGCCGAGTATGGTCTGCATATTTAATAAAGATGTTGATGTTCTGGGTGGAAACACAGTCATAGGTGTACAGGGCATAGAGTTTGGGGCTGAGGCAGCAGCCCTGGGGGGTTCCTGTGCTGACTGTGAGCTCAGCAGAGACCTTATTTCCCATCCTCACCACCTGTGGCCTGTCTGTAAGGAAATCCAAAATCCAGTTACAGGTGTACGTTGGCACTCCAAGGTCTGCCAACTTCACAGTCAGCTTTATTGACAGAGCTGTAATCCAAAAAGGGCATATGTGCATATGTTCTGTTAGTGTCCAAGTGTTCCAGTGTAGAGTGAAGCACCAGGGCCACCGCATCATCCGCTGATCTGTTTGGGTGGTAGGCAAACTGTAGGGGGTCCACCGTGTCTGGAACCACAGAGTTTATGGATTGGAGAACCAGCTTCTCCAGGCACTTCATGGCGACCAGTGTAAGTGCCACCGGTCTAAAGTCGTTCAGTTGGGATATGTTTGTCATAGTACCGGTCCCCAAAAAACCAGAGGACTTGAAGGACTGTGGGACTGTTTCCTGTGTGAGAGATGAATTGAATATGTCTGTGTACACCCCTGCCAGCTGTTCAGCACAGGCCTTCAGGACTCTGTGACACTCCATCAGGTCCTGCTGCCTTACGGGGGTTTACCTGCTTCAAAGCCCTGAGAACCTGTGTATGTGTCACCTGAAGTGCAGTCTCCTCAGGGTTACAGTTGGATTTTGAGTGGATGTCTCTGTTCAGTCTGTCGAATCTGGCATAGAAACTGTTGAGGTCATCTGGTAGGGTGGTGTCTCAGGTCTCAGTCCCATTCGTTCTTCTCTTGTAGTTGGTGACAGATTGAATTCCCTGCCACATACTACGTATGTTGTTATCTAGGTAGCAGCTCTCCAGTTTTTGGGAGTATGCCCTTTTTGCAACTCTGATGAAATTTTGTAGTTCATATCCAGCCCGCTTATACCCCATGATGTCCCCCCGACTTGAAAGCTGCACACCGTTTCCTGATCTTCATACGTATATCCGCAGTGAACCAGGGCTTTTGATTGGGAAAAACATGAATAGAACAGGAGGGGACACAGATGGAAGTTCACCAGGTAATATAGCTACTAACAGTCTCTGTGTAATCGTGAATATTATTTGTGGCCTCCCTGAAAATGTTCATGTCTGTAGCCTCTAGGCAGCCCTAGTCTGCCAGTGCACTGCCAGTCCATATCTAAACAGTTCTAACTGTGACTGGATTAGCTTTCAGCCTTGTGGTGTAGGTGGGCTGTAACAGAATTTTCAGGTGGTCAGACTTACCGAAATGGGGTTTGGGGATAGCAGTATATGCATTCCTTATGTTACTGTAGCAGTGGTCCAAAGTGTTGTTTCCCCTGGTGGGGAAATTCACAAACTGGTGGAGTTTGGGTATATTTTTCCGGAGATTACAGTGCATAAAATCCCCCAAAACAACAAGAGCGACGTCTGGATAGGTATTCTCATGTCCACTGATCATGTCGTGCTCTTCTCTGAGTGTGTTGTCCTCGTTGGCAGAGGGGGGGATGTATACAACACTCAGTATAATTCACTGCAGTTCTCTTGGTAAATAAAATGGTATGCACTTTAATATATTCCACATCCCCGGAACAGGATAGAGATATTACCTTAGTGTTGGTACACCAGGATTGTTTGACGAGAATCGCTGTTCCTCCCCCGCGGATTTTGCCACACTCCGCAGCATTTCGGTTGGCTCTGAAGACTGTGTAGCCTGTCGGTGTTATGGACTCATCGGGGGTCATCTGTCCGAGCCACGTTTCACAGAAGCAGTCCTGAATATACCTCTGTGTAGCCGTCTGACTAAGGAGGTCATCCATTTTATTTTCCAGAGACTGGACGTTGGCAAAAAGTATCACCGGGACGGTTAGCCTTCCTCTGCTAACGAGGCGCCGGAGTCTCCGCTCAGCGCCTCCCCGCCTGCCGTGTTTCCTTGGCAGCCTCAGGTTGCTGGGAAAGCCCCCTGCTGCTGCCTGGCCCAGTGTCGCTCCGGCAAGGCGATGTAGTTCCGGGAAGGAGTCAAGCATAAATACGTATTGGGGTTTAAAATGAGCTTGAAAGGCTGTTGCAGTCAGTAGCTGATATAGTTTAATAAATAACTTGATAACATATACATTATTATAATATAATATCTTTATATTTTTACATATATATATATATATATAATATAATATATAGCCAGCAATGGGATTGTCTCAGTCATGGGAAAGAGGCAACAATACACACCTGGAGAATTGGACAGCTAATTGCACTGAGCTCAGTAGCCTTCAGATAGTGGATCTGTGTTGCTGAAATCGTGCAGATGACATATCTGTCTGACTGGCAGAGAGACAGGAGGACAGAGGGGCAGGGGTGGCTGGTGAATGTCTGTGTGTTATTACCTGTACATGCTGAGGGTCCTACAGATAGAGAGCGCTGGTCAGTGTCACAGTGTGGTGTCAGACGGTCTGTCAAACTGCCCACTCACGTCCCGTGCTTTCATTTCTTTGCGCATTAATGGTTTCAAAATGTAGCCATTAACTCCCTGCACTTTCAGCAATTGGGCTTTTGTTTGAAGAATCTCAAAGGGGTGGTAAGCTGCAAATCAATTAGAATGCTTAGCGGTGTAAACTTTATTCTTCTGTGTGAGGGGCGGTAGATTTGTACTGTTTTGATGTAGCGGATGACACGAACCTTTTTTTGCATGCACTCCTTTCCTTTGAATGGAAATGTTTGTGTGGAGTGGAGATAACTGGAAGAGGCAAGTTGTTATTCTCCATCCCACCATAGCCGGAGGGTGGAAAAACTGAAACAAACAGCACATTGATCTGAGTTAGATTTTTGCTCTGGCTGGCCATGGTTACAGGACTCCAATAGTAATGAGAATCACTGGGAGCAGATTCCATATTCCAGAGTTTCTTTTGACCAGATGTAACATGACTGAAGGTGAAAATAACACACACATTAGTATACACCTACATGGTGACAGAGAAACACAGACACATTTATACATTTGGCAGACGCTTTTATCCAAAGCGACTTGCATAGGTTACAGTTCTTTACAATGTTATCCATTTATACAGCTGGATATTTACGGAGGCAATTGTGGGTTAAGTACCTTGCCCAAGGGTACAGCAACAGTGTCCCAGCAGGGTTTGAACCGGCAACCTTTCGGCTACGAGTCCTGCTCCTTAACCACTATGCTACACTGCCGCCCGCTACATACACAAAGACATTGTCTTTTTAACTATAACTAGTTCATTACGGAGTGACCATACAGATAAAATGGATGTTGTCACTGTTAGGGTGTAAACTCTTGAGTTGTCTGTTGAGCAGAAAGATGTTTTCCCCCTCACAGATCATAAATCGTCTCACATGTCAAAATGTGTGCTCACGGAACGAATTCAATAATCTATGATGTCATCTCATTATCAGAGAGCTGCACATCCTGGACATTGAAATATTTCTTGGCAATAACAAATGTACTGTTTGTGTCATAAAAACATTATTTGTATGGATTTTCTGTCAGAGAGCGGTAGATCTTATGAAAATGCCACTCTCTCTAACTGCTCATTTTTTATCCCTCTTGGCAGTGAGCTTTAAACAAACTTCAAGCCCTTGGTTTCACCGTACACCTTAACATTAGCTCATGGCTTGTCTATGCAGACCACTGGCATGTTACAGACATGTGTATTATGTGCTGTGGCACCCAAATTAGTTTGTGTTTGAATTTTTACAGTCATAAATGTACATATAAAGATGCTGGCAGGCTATACCAGATGCTTTCTTATTTGTTATTTTGTGGAGAGAAATTCCATACTCTGAAAAATGTGTTACTTCATTCTGAGGCTTTACACAGTATAGCTGGACCATTTCCTCAGTGTAACCTGGCTAAAGTCTAGCTTGAGTTTTTTTTTTCTGACTGTAGGTCTTTACCCAATGTAGATTGACTCTCTTTTCGCTATAACCTGGCTCAGTGTAGTTCGACTCTGAGTCTTTTCCTGGTGTGGTCTGAACCCAGTATGGGGGGATACAGAGGCTCGTATAGCACCTGAGGGGTGTAGCAGTTTGGGGACCTGGGGGCACCATCAGGTGGTTCTGGGTTTGAGTCCCACGCAGGATCTGGCTGTGTTTCTGACCCTAGATTGTTTCAGGAAAAGTCCAGTGGAATAAATGAGGCAGCCCGTCCAAAAGGCACGATAAGAATCAAACCGCATGCTCATCTGCATTGCAGATGAGTACAGGTATAAGCCAGTCTATGGGTGGAATCAGACAGACAGATGTTGGTGTGAGGGCTGTGTCTATGGCACCTGCCTCCCCCCCACCCCCGTCTGTGCTGCCCTGGACCCCACCTGCCCTCTCTGCTTGCACAGCTTGTCCTCACACCTAGCCAGCAGGACCAGCACAAAAGGGTCATTACTGCATCTGAGGGTAATACCTCATGAATTATTTATTCATTGATTTTTTTTTTTTTTTTCAAAAGTGCGGCCGCCTTTTTGTTGCAGTTTTTTCATCTTTAATGCAAAAAAGCACGTACGGGCCACAGTTCAGAGAAACAGAGGGCTGACCCCTGTACATGTGCAGGAATAATAAAGAGGCTCCTAATGAGATTGACAACAACAGCCTGTCTGCTACAGGAATAATGTTTGCCATTGTAATGCCAGCTAGCCATATTATTATTAATGCACCGAGAGCACTCATTCTATGGGCATTGCTGAACAGCCACTCTTGGTGATAATGGCATGAAACCTCTTGAAGTAACGTAATCCTTTGCCCCAGTGACCGTGTGGGAGGAAGATTACTGTGGAAACAGGAAAACTAAAGCTGGGCTCTGAAGAGAAGGATAGACAGGTGGTTGTATGTACACCTCTTTTGGACTCCTGCTGGAGCAGACGATTTTTCTTTTGCATTTTTGATTAAAACAATCCTGGTTAATTTCAATTTTTAATGTATGTGTGTGTGTGTGTGTGTGTGCGTGTGCGCGCGTGCACGCATGTGTGTGTGTGTGTTAGTTGTGTGCACGCATGTGCATTAAGCTTTCTGGGCCACTGTTCTGCCTTTCTGTGGGTCCCGCTCTCAGGGAACCAGTTTGGGTATCACTCTGGCGGACAGTGTCCAGTTCAAGTCAGCTCCAGTCCCTGCTTGTCCCACTTTTCCATCCAGCAAAGACATTTTCATACCTGACAAGGCCTACCACAGAGTGTCACGGGGAGAGCCCACAAGCATAACCTTTCCCTATATTTCCTCCTTCTGCCACCCTTAATTTTCCACCAGTAGGTTGATTCTGCTCAGTCGATGCTTTTTTTCTTTGGTCGGTTCTTATCAGAATAAGTTCTTTCTATGAGACAAACACTGCGTTAAGAACTGGCCCAAAGTCATTTGAAGCCAAAAGCCTCATTTCAATTCACTATGAAGTGACTTCATCTCGTTAAAAAATGAGAACAGAAGTACGAGACATTGCTGCGGAGGTCTTTGGAGATCCCTTTGAGCCTCGTATGGATTCAGAAAAGTATTCTTTGATCTTAATATTATTCATCAATCATGGATGTGCTCTGAATCAATCAGAAATCAATATGAAAGGGCGGATCACCTCCTACACGATTGTGCTTTAAGTTCTTCAAATAATTAGAATTCCTGGAGGGATGCCGTGCTCATTTCTGTGGCTTTACAGATCCAGAGGTTCGAGGGATGTTAAGGTGATTTATTTCCTTATTATAAGGTGCTGAGTCTTGATTGTGGACATGTACTTCGTGATAAACACCCTTTTAAAAGAAGCCTCTTGTTTTTGCTAAGGCTTGTTACCTAAGGTGACTTACAAGGTTGGAAAGCTCTGCAGATTTATCTCACAGACTTACATTGTGAATAGAAGAGACTCAACCTTAAACTCCTATAAAGGGTTTATCTACCTGCCAACACACTCCAGCATCCACCCATCTGCAGCGTCATAACCCCCTGCTTATGTTGTCCACACGCTACACGTTAATTGAGAATGCTGTGTCAGTGTCCCCCTGTGTTGGTAGATTAATCATTCCATTACAGAAATGAACATGAATTTAACCTCTGTCTCCCTAGATGAACTGGTACTTAGGGGAAGTGAAGGGTGCATTGATTTTCTTTCACTCATGAATTAACGATACATACATCCCAGTGCAGTGGGAATAGGTTATTCTGTTACAGTGAGTGTGCTTCCCCGTTGCACACACACATACACATACGCTTGCCTGCACACGCACACACACTAACATGCGTATGCACACATGCATACGCACGCACGCACATGCACACGCATACGTACATGTGCTAGCACACACACACACACACACACACACACACACACACACACACACACTCACAAAAATGCACAGACGCAGCATGCAGGGCCAAATTCCATCTTTAGAGCGTTTCAGCACCTTGCACAGAAGCGGGCTGTCTCTGTAACAGAGATTGCTGATGTGGGATGGCTTCACGGCAGGTGTTGTCAGTTATTAGGTCCTCTCGTTGCCCGGTGATTTTGCCGGTTCATCAGGAACGCACTTACAGGGGACAGCGGCTGTCAACGGCACATTTCAATACCTAACAAACCCGCCCTGCCTCGCTGTTGCACTCTCTCTCTCCCTTTCTCTTTCTCTCCCTTTCTCTCTCTCCAGAGTCAGCGCGTAG
This sequence comes from Megalops cyprinoides, assembly GCF_013368585.1. Lineage (NCBI taxonomy): Eukaryota > Metazoa > Chordata > Actinopteri > Elopiformes > Megalopidae > Megalops > Megalops cyprinoides. The sequence goes on from NC_050590.1 coordinate 7,698,372, forward strand.
TTCATCAACAAGTTTCTCGCGGAGAGTGATCCGCCAGCTCTCCTCAAATTAATACGGCTCTTGTATGCCATTCATATGCCCTTCATGGCAATCTGTGGATGCTGGAATTTTGCATGCATCACATCTGTCACCAACGGATCTATTCATCATATGTGTGCACTCCTCAGCTGCCAGGCACCTAATGAAATACCCTGACAGTTTAAAATATCGACCTGCCCAAGTCTTATGTCACTGTCACGCCGCAACTCTGTTGGCAGCCAAGTCTGAGCAGCGCTGCTCTTTTTCAATCCATATCCCTTTGCTTCGGGGGTGCACAACTCCTAGAGGGCAGCAAACTGTTTGCTGGTACGTGTTGCCAGCCAATTCCCTGGTGTCTTCTTTGGGTTAATTACTTCATTGATCTGGATGTATCTGATATTGTCCCAACGCTAAAACGTTTAAGAAGGAGCGTCAAGAACAATAGGTGAGAGAGTATCTGAAATAATCTGCTGTCATAAATGTCAGCGGTAAAAAAGGAATCAAATTGTTACCTCATTTCCATAGTTATGATTTGATGTTGGAGCAAAATAACTTCCATCCTCTGAGGACTAAAGAAAGAAATTGTGATTATGGGACATTGTTTTAGAAGACAGGGCTAATCTCTTTGGGCTAGGGCTCTAAATACAGTATTAGATACCAGCACCGACTGGAAAGCAAAATACATGCTGGACCAATCTTCCAGATGTGCTATCAGTAACTCTTTCGCTCTCGGTATATCAGGTCCCTAGGGGACTTTAACAGTAACTCTGTCTCTTATGGGTGTATCTGTGGTGGCAGTGTAGCATAGCGCTTAAGGAGCAGGACTTGTAACTGAAAGGTTGCCGGTTTGATTCCCCATGGAGGCACTGCTGCTGTACCCTTGGGCAAGGTACTTAACCCACAATTGACTCAATAAATATCCAGCTGTATAAATGGATAACACTATAAAAACCTGTATTTGTATCTGGATAAGAGCATCTGCTAAAATGTCAATAATGTAACTGCCAATAATATATATATATATATATATATATTTATATATATACTAGGGGGGCGATCACAGTAATTCTGTCTCCAGGGTGATCTGACATTGTCTTTCTCTCCACAGAAGGACATGGAGCCTGGGTGTGTCTCCTCCTGTACCCTGGTGGTGTTGTCCATCCTGGGGTTCACTTCCAGGACATGGGGCCTCAACCCAGATGATCCCAACGTGTGCAGCCACTGGGAGAGGTAAGCAGCATTCTGTCACTAAATCCAAGAATACAATAGTGCTGCTCTGTGAAAACTCGCTGTGTACACCTGTATACCCCCCCCGGATATAGATGGGAATGTCGTGTAGCTTTTTATTTTTATTACTCTTGTGGGTAACAGCCGAGCTTCATTTTGGGAGCTGAACCCGGTCCCTTTCCTCAGGTTTGTCAACAATGCGTCAGCCACACCCGGAGAACAGCCTGAAAGCTCACCCCTCTGCCTCCATTGGTTGACTGTCATGTGAACATCTGCAACTTGTGATACAGGAGAGGATTTAGGATTATGACCCCATGCTGAGTGCAGACGTTTAAGGGGGGAGTCTGTCCCAGAATGCACTGTCCTGATCTCCCCAGGCAGGAGAAGAAAGGAGGTGGTTGGGCGGGTGGGTTGGGGGGGGGGGGGGGCAGTCAGGGGTGTACACAAGCCGAATATAAAAGCGCTGCCTGATCAGTGTGCACACACCTTAATCACTCACAGCAACCAGGCAACCATGCCCCCAAAAACACTGTCTCCAGGGTGAAGCAGGAGTAGTTACCTTTCCGTCATGCAAAGGGGAGGAATTCAGTGCGGGCAGATATATTGCATCGAATACCATCCTGCTGGAAGTACTGAAGAATCTCCAAACTGATGTATACAATAGTTTGTTTTATTATTCATAATACCAGTAAGTTGTGGATTATGCTTCCTTAACCACATGTGTGTAAGGAAGATATTGAAAATGTTACCCGGGCATAATTCAACTTCCCCTCTTGTGTAGTTTTACTGGAGGGTATGTCCTAGTGTTACTGTGGGGTGTGTTGCATTGCATGTAAGAACAGTATTGAAGCAAGTGCGTGCTAGTAATGACGGCACTGTGGGAACACACATGTTAGATTGTGGTCAGTTGTATCCTGTGTGTACCATCATTCATACTTTATTAGATGCGCTTCATTCTCCTTCCTTGTTAGTTGTTCTGAATAAGTGCATCTGTTGAATGACAAAAAGTGAGTGCAAAAGAGTAATTGTTATTGGCAAATATCACAGATGGTGTTAACTTCACAGAGAATCTTAACAATACAGCTCTGATTGATTACTTCTGACAGACTAACTCAAAATTAATTCAGTCATCCAGTATCAGGATATGACAGTATTCTGCATGTCGCCATTGCCATTCATTTCCATTTCCTTTGCTGTGAAGTGTTTTCTGTAGTGACAAAAAGGCATTTTAATGACACTTGATTGTCTCGCTTGATGCTGCATTTGACAAAAAACCCCAGAAAACTGTATGAGTTGGTTTCCTAAGTAACCATTGACACAGCAAAGAGGCTTCATACGCAGGAAAATCAGTGCATAATGTGAGAGGGTGCATTGTTTCTCTGCCAGTGATAAATCTCTGTGTGAAATACCTCTATTATTCACAGGTAAATCTGTTTCAGACAGGAGGTTGTTCCCAGCCTGTGTTCTCCCTCCTGTAACGGTAGCCATCTTGGGCTTTGCTCGGTGTGTGTGTTCTGAAGTTAATCCCCTGTCCCCTTTATTTTCAGCTACGCTGTGACTGTCCAGGAATCCTATGCGCACCCTTTCGATCAGATCTACTACACCAGGTGCACCGACATCCTCAACTGGTTCAAATGCACCAGGCACAGGTGGGCACAACTCCATATCACAACGTGACCTCCTTGACCTCTCCAGCAATCCAGTATGCGAGCAAACAGGTTCTAAATGTGTTGACCGTGACGACAGGTGGCGTGGTCAGCAAAGACCATGCTGTGTTCGTCACAGGCAAGCTTTGTTTTACTGTGTAGGTGTTATCCATTCTTATATGATCTATTTTAATGTCTACCTAACGCTTGAAAAAGCAGTGGGCGTGCAGTAGTTTGCTTTGAATCAGAGCCACACGTGGTGGCACTTCCCTCCTCTGTACCATAACGAGAAGCTTTCCTCAAACACATGCGTATTACCACAAGCCAAGGTGGGTTCCAACACAGAAAATCTATAGTTGTCTTTATTGGCTTGTACTGGGGTGGGCAGACAGAGGAATTTGCAGTTGTCTGGTTCATATGGTCATTTGACTGTCGGACGACTCTGCATCGGTTTTAACTGCTGCATTAAGGTTTATTGTCGACACTTCAGCTAAAAGCCGAGCGTATGGTGAGTCATTGCCTGGAAATGGGAGATGAAACACAGTGTGTCCTTCACTGAAGTGAGAAACTGCTGTTTTACTTACTAATTTTTAGTTTAGGTTTTTTTTTTTTTTTTAATTCTCCCCCTGTTTTAAAATGGAACATAAATGCTGCGTGATTTTAAAGCAGGGTTTGGGAGTTAGGAAACAGGAGTTGATGGCAGTTATCAGCAGGATAGGCCCTGCTTGTTTATCTCCACGCTGTGCTCTGTGAGGTGTAATCCCAGATGTGTTGGGGGTACATTACATCACAGCACATTACATTCATTTAGCAGGCACTCTTATCTAGAGCGACTTCCAGCACAACAGAACAGAAGTGTACCCATTCATCTTTAAATGAGCAATAGTCTCAGACCAGACTAACAACACATCCCAGACCAGTGAGTGTGAGCATAACACCATTCAAACTCTAACACAAGTTAACTTGTGCAACCTGACTAGACAAGGGAAGCAGACTATACTACCATACATCCCAGTCAGAAGATCAAAAAACACATTACGATACTGCATGTAAAATAAACAGCAAGTACTAGAGGTAGCAGGTGTTAGGGGGCGGGGACTGAGGTAGAACTGAGATGCAGTCTGAAGAGGTGGGTCTGCAGTCTGTGTCAGAAGATGGCCAGTGATTCCACTGTCCTGACCCTGGTGGAAAGTTCATTCCACCTCTGAGGAAGCAGTACAGACAGGGATCTGTGTCTGAGAAGAACAACTCTATACCTGTACCTGTATGCTGTACCTGAGAGGAGGTACAGGGGCACAGTGATGTAGGGCAGGGTGGGCGGGGCATGCTGTGATGTACCTGGGGCGCCAAGAGTGTGGCAATGAGGAGTAGATCACTCTGCAGTCTACAAGGACACAACAGGTGAACGCCTCTCCTTCCTGCACCTGTGTTTCAGGATCAGCTATAAGACGGCGTACAGGCGAGGAGTGAGGACCATGTACAGACGACGCTCGCAGTGTTGCCCTGGTTACTTTGAGAGCGGAGACCTCTGTGTCCGTGAGTGCCCGCCCCCCCCCCCCCCCTTCTCACTCCCCCTCTCTCGTTGCAGTCCCAGGTCATTATCACAGGAGTTAGAACCCCAGTGAAATGCAATGAAAAACCCATCTTGTCGTTTCATAGTTGTCTAGAATAAATAATGTCTTTTCATGTTATGGACCTCCGCCCCCAACCCGCCTCCCCACCCCAAACAAAAACTCTCCACATCCTGTAAGTCCACATAAAGCAGTGCTGTTTTCAATATGATAAACATTTATGTAGCAGAAAGCTGTTATATTTTCTAATGTATTTTCTAATCAGTCGGGTCACTTCCAGTTCAGTGCGCACACACACACACACACACACACACAGGCAAACACACACACACACACTCAGGCAAACACACACACACACACACACACACACAGACACACACACACAAAACAAACATCCTAAACAAACGCATTGACACATTCACAAGGCTTTAATGCATGTGGAGCCCTTTTATTAATTCATCGACGATGGCTTTTATTTGCAATTCTCCCCAGTGTTGGAGCTGTCCCCATCCCAGTCCAGCCCATTAATCAGCCGCCTGAGCGTCAGTGCGGGGTGGACCTGCTACCGTGTCCCTCATTGTTGTGTTTAATCATAAATGATCGAATCCCTTCACGCCCGGCCTCCGGGAACAGACTGCGCCAGTTATTTAACAATGCTCTCAAATATTGTTCCAAAAGGTCCATTCTCACGGCCGCTTGAGGGAGCGCAGTAGCGACGCTCCCTTTGCAAAGCCTCATGGGAGCTCTAAAATGCGTAAATAGTCAGTTACTTCAGCAAGCGTCTTTGCCCGTTCTTTTGCCACCGCAATGATTACATGAGAGGAAATGAGATGACTGCAAGCAAATGAAATGTGTAATTCCGCTAATTGCAATGTGACACTGTTTGTTAGTGACACAGCTCTAGGCTTTCACTCCCTCTTATCTAGTGTGCGTGTGTGTGTGTGTGTGTGTGTGTGTGTGTGTGTGTGTGTGTGTGTGTGTGTCTTTGTGTGTGCGTGATGATAACTCTTTCCCCATATCCTAAAGCCCTGTGTATGGAAGTGTGTGTGTCTTTCTGTTTGTTTATGTGTGCATGTTTTTCCATGCGAGTGCGTGCAGGCATGCATGTGATTGCATATGTATCTATTTCTATGTACATGTGGGCGTGTGCATATGTGTGTATGTATACTCGTGTGTGCAAGTGTATGTGTACACATGTGTGCATGTGTGTGTCTGGGTGTGTGTGTGTGCTCCTTCACTGTCTGTCTGTACTTCATGGATTGGAGCTTTAGCACATGTTTACCTTTCTTACAGTACTCTGTGAGCCTATGTGGTCATGAAAGAATTCCTTGATGTGGTAGTGCTGTAAGTGATTTAGTGTGGCAGTAACTCACTCTCTCTCTTTACTGGTGCTGCAGTCTGGTCTGTCTGTGGCTCGGCTAGAGCTGTTTAATTGAACTTATATAACAGAGAGAGCAATGAATGCCCTTTGGGACCAGGTTATAGACTCTGGTTACATTACAATAGTCATAAAAATCACACCAGGATTCAATAACATTAAAAAACTGAAGCAATGGAAGTTTTAGGCAATAGGCTGATAACAAATTTGATTTGTCGTTTTTTACGGGTCCATTAAATATGATTGATTTTTTTTTTTTTTTTTTTTACTTACTTTAAATCAGAATTGATTTTTTTTATGCCTTTTTATTGAACAAACAGTTCAGAGTAGTGGTGCTACTATAACAAACATTTTAACAAGGAAAATACATAGAAATGAATTAAAACAGAAATAATCTGGTCTCTTCATTTATTTATTGTTTATGTATACTATGTTGTGTGTGCACACACACACACACCCCCACACACACTCTTGCACAGACTCACACACACAATAGGTTTTGAAATGACAGATCCTGCTGTCCTAATTTGTTTTAAAGAAAGAAACTGTCCACTCCAGATAGTAAATTCTAAAAGACAAATCAGAGCCCTGCTTGAAAGTAAAAGAATTCTACCATTCTTGCTAGAGGCAATGTTGAGATGCACGTTGTGTTTTCATACGTCCTCAGGCCATAAACTACTGTGTTAAAAGATCCTGGAGAGCCGTCTCATCCCTGAAGTGTTTTGCAAACAAACGGCCTCTCCGACTTTATTGTGAAAATCCGTCCCTGACCATGATGTAGGAGGCCAGTCATCCAATTCTCTGTGTGTGCTTTCTTATAAGATAAGTGCCGCGGACAGGTCTTTTGTTGTGCAATTCTCTAAGTACAGGGTAATTGAAAGGTTCATGTCGGATGGGATATGGAGGAAAACAGGTTCTAATTTCTTCCCCCCCCCCCCCCCCCCCCTTCTATTAAAAAGCACGATTTTACAGGGATTCTTGGGTCTTAAGGATATTCTCCAAAAAATATTGACATATATCTCAATTATAAAGAAATAAACATGTAGATGGCCTTTTTTAAGCTGATTGATAACTGTTTGTTAATTCCATCTGAGCACAAGTGAGTGAGTCTAAACCAGGTAACTAAATTGTTTACCCCTGCAGTTGGAAAGCAGTCAGAGTTTTCTGTAGCCTTCTTAAAAAGGAACTGTTTAATATCACGTCAACAATGGACTGTATTCCATTTAACAGCATCAACCAGTAAACAGGCTGTGAAATCACTCAGTGTGGCAATGCAATCAGAGCTCGCTGGGTCAGTTCTTTATTAGCGACATATATTTCACCGATGAATAAACAGGAAATATAATAAGAAAAATGTGTCAGATAAGATTAACACCAAACCTCTAATTAGAGGACCCAAGTGAGCACAAGTTAAATCAGCTAGACTATTTCTGTTGCCATGAGACAAAAATGTCATTAAAAAAAGAGCCATGCAACCCAACACATTTTATATGCAATTGAAAGGGACCTTATTAGGATCTTTTAAAGGGGAGCAAGGGTTCTGTTTACAGTGTTATTGTTCTCAGTTAAAACATCTTTTCAGTTTACCCATCCCGTCAAGACCTGCTGCAGCCTGAATTTTGGGGCTCACTCCATCCCTGCCCTGCACACATCTTGCAACCCCTGTCCATGCGGTATATGGGGGCGGCATAGTAGCATAGTGGCTAGGGAGACTCGTGACCGAAAGGTTGCCGGTTCGATTCCCCACGGAGGCACTGCTGCTGTACCCTTGGTACCAAGGTGCTTAACCCACAATTGCCTCAGTAAATATCCAGCTGTATAAATGGATAACATTGTAAAAAAAAACTGTAACCAATGTCAGCTGCTCTGGATAAGATGATGATGTATAATGTAATAGTGCCAATAGTGTGTTTGTGTGTATGGGTGGGTGTTGGAGTGTCTCCCCTTTGCCCAGTGGAGGTTTGGAGCAGATCAATGTCTGACGAGGGGTGCGGAATAGATGCAATATTGACAGGGGTCTCAAAAGAGGAGAAGACGCCAATCAATAATTAATTCATCACCTTGCCGTGTAAGCCCTGAGGTATGAACTGGGTGAGCGGCCATGCTGTGAAAGGCCTTAACCCACAGCACCAGAGTCCCACACACCCCGCCTCCCAGTGTTTTGAGGAGGCAGACTACACCGTGCTGCCTGCTGGAGCACGTCCTGTATGTCCCCGGGGACGAGCCCTGAGGCGGAGGTATGCTGAGGGAGGAAGTGGGGCTATTATAGCTGGAGGAGTACCTCTGTGCACCCCCCCCCCCCCCCATACCGGTTTCTGCACAGTGCTCATTTCGTCCTAATCCCACTCCTCTTACTGCATGGATTAAGAGATTTGTACCGCCAGCAATGTTTAGCATGCAGGGACAAAAAGGAGGGATTAAAGGTGTGTTTTTGTAGTTAGTACCTATAAATCTTTTCTTGGTCCCAGTTGAACTACCTGTTACCTTTTTTTTTCCTCTCAAACACTTTTACAAGCCTATTTTCGTTCACCCTGTGTGAGGTGGTGAGAAAGCATAGGATTCCTTTTAATAATTGAATCCCAAAAACCATATGCTGATAAAAATAACTGATATGCAGTGTGTGTGTGTGTGTGTGTGTGTGTATGTGTGCATGCATGTAAATTTAAGTGTGCGTGTGTGTGGGAGTGTCACACTGGATTGGTCAAATCCATGGGAAAATAGCGCCAGTCTTGCTAGCTATAATTTTCTAAAAGCAATAGAGAAACGCCAGGATCCAGCGCGTGTTGTCTACATGGGACAGAACTACAAGTCCTCATGTCACGCTCCTCTCCACCACAGAAATCTGGGAGGGGGTTTTTCATTATAAAAACACTCCTAGAGTGAAGGAGCATTAATGAGGAGCTGCCATTGATTCATGCCTGAGAATTAGCTGGAAATATTTAATAAACCTCCTCGCAGAAATCCACAGTAGATTTTTAGAGCTGAGTTCTAATGATGAGGAAGATGATGAGACTTTTTAAAAAGGATTTTAAGCCTTTGATTTTCTTTCCCCCCCCACCCCCCTCCTCTGCTTTGTTGCCACGTTTTTTTTTTTTTAACGCTTCAAAGAACAAGGTTTTGAAACAAATCCACAGAGTGACGGACTGAATCACAGGGAGAAAGAGGAACCATGTTTGATTGGCGATTTGAGCAGCTCGCTGGTAATTGGTTCTGACCCCTTTAGACAGTCAGCAAGAAGCTTCTCCAGTACGTGCACACGGTTGTGACAAATGCCGAATGTCTCCAACCGGTCTGTGAGGGCTCTCGGTTTTGAAGCCTGCGTGCTTCGGGCTGTCTCTTCATTTTGGGAACCGCTCTTCAAGTCCCAGCCAGGACACAAAGCACAGTGCTGTGTGCCAGTCCTCTACAGTCTGTTGAAATCTGCCACGCACACAGTGTTTCTGAGCCTTTTCCCTTTGGCCGGTCACTCCTCCAACAGGAACAAGACAAAGGGAGGGAGTCTGATTGGACGTAACTGCTGCATTTTTTAAAAGATGCAATTGAGTTGTGATTAGAAAGGATTGCAGTTTGGCCACTCCATGGAGGGGATATTCAACGGCATTAATGCCAAACGACTATCACCAATTAGCTCTGTCATTGTCTCCTCTGATAACACCTCAGTGTAATGAATTAGATTATCCTTTTATCTAGATGAAAGGCTCCCCTTTCAGAGCAAAAAATTCACAGATAAGTTATTAATTAAAGCGAGAGGACTTAACGACTGGATTTCAATTAAAATGCAAACCCAGTGTTCTATTTTTATTTCACCTACCTAGTTTGGTTCTCAGGAGCCATGTACCTTTTTATCACCCTCCCTACCTCCCCACCCCTTCCATTTCATAACTCAATTTCCATTTTGTAACAGATGTAGCAAATTAGCATTTTCTTGCTCCCTCTGATCAGAAACTGCTGATTGAACCTAAAATAATCATCTTATCCTGCCATCATTGAATTAAGATTTTATTCCCCCTGTCTTTGAATACCCCGCACAATGCCATTGATTTCAAGTAGCCCGGCTGTCATCTACCTCAGCACAAATTGCCATATTATTTGATTTTTTTTTTTTAGCTACGGGAAGAAGAGTCTGACTGAGATTTTCTATGAAATCCTTGCTGCATTATAGGACTAAGTCCCTGGTTTAACATTTTGCTTTCAGAGCATTTTGATGATTAGCTCTGTCCTTTCAGGGTTTTGGGACACCCCCCCCCTCCCCACCTCTCCACCCCCCACCCTCCATGCTCCACCCCTACACTAGTCCGTGCTGTCCCGGTTGGAGGCTGATTGAGTGTTAATCAATCCCAGCCCTGGCCTGGCCCCAGGGGCTCTTGCAGACCCAGATCCCAGCTGTCCCTCTCCCTGCTGGCTCAAGTTTCCTGTCAGCATGGGCTCGCTGTCCAGGGGAAATCGGTTCATCTCAACCACGACCCCAGGGCCACGTCACATTGCCACACCGCCTCTCCCACCTGTGTGCCACCTCTGCCCATTCGCAACCTCTCTGGCACTGATCAGAGAGAACAGGACTGGGGCTTCCACCCACACAGTCTGACCTCTGTTGCACTGCATCGATCCGTCACAATGGAAGTGCCTTTATTTTGTCATAAAAGAACAAAGAAAAAGTGATGGAGAAAAGAAAAGGTTATCCTTGATGAATGGAATGAGCTCCATATACGCATGTCCACATATAATTCCATGCTGTTGCCTCTGTTCTGGAGACATTACAAGCAGGGCGACATTTTCGCAGTACGTCCGAGGCGTGTGAATACCACACGTTGTGGTGTTTAGGCGGACTCGCCGAGCGCACACAAAGCAAACAGCCCTCGCCAGGCCGATTCATCCTCGCTCGATACGTCCGGTCTGACACTCTCAGCGGTTTATTTTCTTGTTGTGTTTCCTCCCTCTCAAGGTGCCTTTCAAAAAAAAAAAAACCCACGGGGGTTGCATCAGGAAGTCGCGGTGTGTTATTCTCCCATGGTGCTGAAGGACCTTGCATAATTTTCTGGAAAGTCTCCCTTCCCCTCCTGTCTCTCTCCTCTCCTGTCCATAGGAATAGAAGGACACCACTGATACCAATCAAAGCAGATAGTTCCCGCCGCACAGCTCCGGCTGTTCCCAGCCAGAGATAAGACACTGCCTCCTTTAACCCTGTTGGTTGGGTGACCTTGGTTATCACAGTGTAATTCATACCAGCGGCTCATTTTTTTTCCCCCCTTCGTATCCCTTCTCCATCCAAAAAAAAAAAAAAAAAAAAAAAAGAAAAGAAAAGCTGGCAAAGTGGCAAAGCTCGATGTGGGTCACTTTATTACCCGCACGAATCAGACCTCAAACCGAGCAGAAAGCCCTGCCAGGAATGCTAATATCCACCCAATCAATGGGTCACCGTGTGGCTCAATAATAATGATGGAGAAAACAGCACGCTTAGTAAACACGGTGATACATTGGACTATTACATTAAACCATCATCATGACAAAGCATTGGCTGGTCAAACTGGGGTTTACAACCTGTTTTTTTTTTTTTTTTTTTGTACCAAAATATCGAATCGCTTGAGTTGTCGTTTGTGCCTGGAAACAGTTCAATATGATGAACTTATATGTTGACCAGAGGCTCAGGCCTTAGGAATGATACAGTGCTGCGTCTTAATGCTTTGATGCTCTGTGCTCACTGTGAATACTGTGGGAGGATAATGCATCTCCTTTACTAAAGTGTGTGTGATTTAGGGAATAATGGTGACACCCCTCTCCCTCAGTGATGTGTATGTAAAAGTGTGTCTGCATCATACACACCAGCCTGTGTGTGTGTGTGTGTGTGTGTGTGTGTAAGCAGGCATGTTGACTCCGCACTTCTCTCTGGTTATGTTGCTGTTATCTCTGTACAGGAGTGTGTGTGTGAGTGTGTGTGTGTGTGTATGTGTGTGTATGTGTGTGTGCGTGCGTGCACGCATACGTGTGTGTGATTGGAACAATGGCATCTCTATACTACTCTTGCACATAGGCATGTGTGTGTGGGTGTGTGTGATGGTGACTCTCTCCCACCCTCCCTCAGCTCTGTGTGCATTGGAGTGTGTGGGTGTGTGACGGTGACTCTCTCTCTCTCTCTCCCTCAGCTCTTTGCACAGAGGAGTGTGCTCATGGCCGCTGTGTGTCACCTGATACCTGCCAGTGTGAGCCGGGCTGGGGAGGCCTGGACTGCTCCAGTGGTGAGTCTCTTTCATTAGCTGATGGCGTTATTCACTAATGAACATGGGCTACGCTGCTGGCACTACATGAGATTGCATTAGCACATTTAAAACCCTTCCTTCACTTTCTTTTGAATACTTACTGGCGCTCATGGTCATTCAGAAACAGCCACGGACATCTATTACCTGTTATTTTTACTGTTAAACAATATGGAGCACTACATTGCACGATACTCTATGTCTAGCTCAGCTTGTCGGGCAGCTGTCATAAGAGATTAAGAATGCTTATAAGTAATCATGATTGTGATTATGGAATTCTGAGTACACCTGAGTAAGTCATTATGAATGTTTACGTAAGACCCGTAATGTAACGTTTATATAAAATACATACATTTTCTACCCACAGTTTACTTAATGAATTGTTTTGTAGTTATTTCCTTCTCCTTCCCATAAAGTAGAGTTGATAAGCCTTGACAGACTAACAGCAGGTGCTGGCGTCTAAGGGCCTGACCGCAGTGGTCTTCATCATTATTAGTCTGGTGTCTTTGATTTGTGCGGTGGGAGTTTTCACCAGGGAGCTGAAACAAACAGTCCACTGACCCCACCCACCCCCCCTCCGAGACCCCTCTGTTTACTCGCATTTATTACTGCTCTGGGACAAAGGGGGAGAAGCTCAGGGAGGTCAGGCAAATCTGTGCAGCAATGAGCTGAGAGGAAAGGTACTGTGGGGAGAGCAGACTTGGAGAGAGTGGGAGTATTGACCAGCCATTAATATTACTGTGAGTGTAGTGAGATGAGGTGAGGACTGGAGGGCCGGAAAACAGAGGCTTTCTCTCTCAGGTCAGGAGAGGTGCAGTGACCTCCCCTTCCTCCCCCCCCTCCCTCCACCTCCCTCCACCTCTACCAACACTTCATCTTCCCAAACTTTGTCATGTCTGTTCTCTGCAGTACTTTCCCGCCACACAGCAGAGCCTGCAGGTGATGCATCTCCATCCATTTTTAAATTTGCTGAAAAAGATTTGTTGTTCCAGCTCTTGTGTCTGAAGCAGCAGAAGCTTGTTTTTCTACATTGACGGGTTGTTTTTTTTTCCCCGTGTTTTTATTAATTAAAAGAGCCGCTTCTCGATTTGTATGTTTGCGCCGCAGCAGCGACCGTTTATTCCTGGTCTCCGTCGCGCGAGATCAAAGCGGCTCACAGCGCGACGTCGGTGCAGCTGTGTGCCGGTCCGCAGTGCCTGTGGAAGGAGGCCCCCCCCACGATGAGGGTCTCCATGCTGGAGACCAAGGCCTGTGGCGAGAGCGTCCCTAGGGGGTACCGGCTCCACACTGTGTTTATTTGGCGTCATCACACAAATGACCATGCAGGTGCTCCGCTAATTCCCCAAATTAAAAAGGACCTGATGATTGAAACAGAGACATTATTCATAAGACTTTTTTTTAATATAATTCCAGACTGGGCAGAGATCCAGTATTTTTCATTTATGAGCTTTCATCTGTAAAAATGAGGAACGAGTGCCAATTTTTATATTAAATCTGCCCCCGTTTCTGTCTTATAAATGGTGCATCGTGTGTTTTTTTTTTTTTCCCCCTCTCACTCTAAATTTTACTTTCTCCCTGTGCTGATGGTAATCGTGGCTTTAGTGTACCCGCTAAGTGGATTTAGTCATTATGCTTTGTTGGGTACTGGTGCTTGACAGGGACATAAATACCCATCACCTAAGTAGAGTCCTGTTGGTTATGGTGTTTAAACTACTTTGTTCAAAAGCAGAAACGTTCAGAAAGCAGAAACTGAAGAGTTCAGGTAAAAGCTCACAGAAGTGGAGCACTGGTTGTGCAGCAAATCATATGTGTTTCAGCATACTTCGTTTTGATTCAGTTCTGATTCATACAGTGGCCCTTTAAGATAGGGGAACAGAATGTTATGTAATGCTAGTCCAAGTTTCAGTTTAAAGCGATGGCCTTTTGGTGGAGATTTGGATCTGGATCACAGGGGTGTGACAGTATTTTTGGAGCAGTGCTCACCAGGAGCTTATAATTTGGGTCATGAGAGAGAGAGAGAGAGAGAGAGAGAGAGAGAGAGAGGAGGGGAACAGTTGAGAGGGAGCATTCAGCAAGTGGAAAGTGAAAGAGAGGAGAAAGAGTGCACAGAGTGGGAAATGGAGACTGAAAATGTAGAGTGTCGTGTGAAGCATTGAGAGAAGTGTGTTGCACAGTATTGCAGCGTTTAGTGTGTGTAGTGGAACGATGGTATGTGCTTGTGCTTATGATGCTTGACTGAACTGTGCATGCACTCTCTGGTCTGGGAGCGTTGTTAGCCAGGTCTGACACTGTTGCTCATATAGCATGGATAGATACACTTCTGTTCTCTTGTGCTGGAAGTTACTCTGGATAAGAGCATCTGCTAGGTGAATGTAATGAAATATAATGCGACATAATGTAATGTAATGGTATGTGGTGTAGTGGTTTAGAGACGTCAGCTTGCCATCAGCTGGCTGCAGTCTGCTGTTGTAACCTTTAGCTAATTAACTGGAATTGCTTCAGTAAGCATCCATCCTTTTACATATAAAGTGTAAGCTGCGCAGGTTGTCCTCTGTACAGGCCTCTGCCCCAGCAAGTGAAGAATGTAATTTAACAGTACTGGAGAGTGAAGGGCAGAAGTGTGGAATGGGAAACTGAGGCAGGGGTGCATGGAATGTGAGGGTACAGTTTATCTGTGGGCTTTCCCCTGCTGGGTGCATCTGCCATGTTCCATAGGCATCCGGCCCCTGGCCCTGCTCACCCCCCCCAATGGGAGGGGAACCCCACTGAGATAGGAGCTGACCTCAGACCTGCAGGAAAACCCCCAGGGTCCATGTGTCTACTCAAGGTCACAACATACATTAAGAGTTATATATTTCCCTGCATCAAAGAGTTATTGTTAATGTCTTGCTTTAAAACTGTGCTGTACTTTATGCCTAGTATGCTCACTATCTGAGTACATTACTTTACATTTAGCAGGTGCTCTTATCCAGAGCGGCTTAGATCACTTACATGTTTTTTAGAATGTTATCCATTTATACAGCTGGATATTTACTGAGGCAATTGTGGGTTAAGTATCTTGCCCAAGGGTACAGCAGCAGTGCCACCATGAGAAATTGACCCGGCAACCTTTCGGTCCTGCTCCTTAACCACTATGCTACACTGCCTCCTGAAATATTGTATACTGGGCTGCATCACTCATTTACGGGTGGATTTACAAAGTAATTCTGATTAAGTGCCCTATTCAAGTGTGCAACTACACAGTCATATATTTTCTATATGAATTTGATCACAGGGAGAGAAATACTCACTTGTTGGAGGAGACGCTTTTCAACATTGGGGCGCCAGAACAGATGTATTTCAACATTAAAGCCGATGCATTTCAAAATTATGGAGGTCAAAGCAGATGTATCTCAACATTAGAGAGTCAGAGTAGATGTGTTTAAACATTAGGGGGTCAAAGCAGATGTATTTCAACATTAGAACACAAATATATTTCAGTATTGGATGGCTGAACTGTATGTATTTCAGTATTAGGAAGCCAAAGCCAAAGATTCAAGCCGAAAGACATTCCCCTGTATATTATTCTGGTGGATGTGATCAAGGCTATTGCAGTTTTATTGTCAAAGGCTTAAGGCAGCACATGATGACATACAGTGAAAACTTCTCATACATCATTATGCAATAACTCTCCTTAATCATCAAAAGTAAATGAAATAAAATACATTACCACATGTACTCTCTTAAATGTAACGGTCAGTTACCTCCAACCTCTTGGGGACAGTAGGCTGGCCCATACTCAATCAGCACTTGTACCGTGTGCTGTGCTGTTGATACATATATTTGTTGTTTCATTCTGGTTTTTATATTAAACTATTCTGTGTGTTTGTGATGCCATAATAAAATTTACCCCATTTGGGAAAATTTATTCATTCATTCATTCATTCATTCATTCATTCATTCATTCATCTGTGCATTCACTCATTCATAAGAAAAGATACATCTCCCCGTGTGAAAATTTAACCACTGATTTAGATATTAAATATCTAATAAATATTAAATATCTAATATGGAAAGCTATTCGGTTGAAACAATTATTTAGCAAAAAATACATGAGTAAAATAGCACAGTGAGGTGCAGGGGTTTCTGCCCATTTGCTATGCTCGTGTGAGAATGACTTTGTAGCCTTTGTACAGCTAAGCACATCAGCTGCTTCGACTCAACAGCTCAGTAACATTGTTTTAATTCTTTGTCTTTTTCCTTGTACATTTCAGACATATTCTGTAAATATTTATCATTCTGGTGGCCCAAAGGTCAATGTCCCTTTAAGCAAATTGAGTTCATCAATTGCGGCTGTCAGCCTTGTTTTAAAGTAATACTCATCATCTCCTCCGCACGCTGGATATTGCAGGGGCTCATTGGCCGGTGGTGTTTTGTCAGTGACCGGTCAGCCGTGCCGGCAGAAGGGACACATTATTGTAATGTATTGTAATGAATGGGCGGTCATTAGATTAGCGCAGGGTTGGATTCTGCTGGGTGGTGATAAACAGGCAGGGGCGATCTGAGGCGGAGGGGTGACTCTCACAACTGCTCCTGCAGAGGTGGAGGAGGATTGATCTCAGCGTATTGGGTTGTCCACATCGTTGACCACAGTATTGGGTTGACTACACTATAGACCACAGAAATGGGTTGGCTAAACTATTGACCACAGAATTGGGTTGGCCACAGAACTGACCACAGTATTGGGTTGACCACAGGATTGACCACAGTATTGGGTTGACCACAAGATTGACCTCAATACTGAGTTGACCACATGATTGACCACAGTGTTGGGTTGAGTACACTATTGACCTCAGTATTTGAGTTGACCATAAGATTGACCACAGCACTGGGTTGACTATAGGATTGACCACAGGATTGAGTTGAGAACAATATTGATCTCAGTATTTGGTTTGACCATGAGAATGGCCACAGTATTGGATTGACCACAATATTGACCACAATATTGAGTTGATCACAGGATTGACCACAGAATTGGGTTGACCACAGTATTGGATTGACCACATTATTGAGTTGATCACAGGATTGACCACAGTTTTGTGTTGGCCACAACATTATTGGGTTGACCACAGGATTGACCACAGTATTGGGTTAACTACACTATTGACCACAGTATTGGGTTGAGCACACTGTTGACCTCAGTATTTGGGTTGACCACAATATTGACTACAGTTTTGTGTTGATCACAATATTGACCACATTATTGGGTTGACCATGCTATTGACCACAGCACTGGGTTGACTACAGGATTGACCACAGAATTGAGTTGAGAACAATATTGACCTCAGTATTTGGGTTGACCACAATATTGACCACAATATTAGGTTGACCATGAGAATGGCCACAGTATTGGATTGACCACAATATTGACCACATTATTGGGTTGACCACACTGTTGATCACAGTATTAGGTTGACCACAATATTGACCACAGTATTGGGTTGACCACAATATTGACCACAGTATTGGGTTGACCAAAGGTTTGACCACAACATTAGGTTGACCACAGGATTGACCACAGTATTGGGCTGATCACAGGATTGACAACAGTATTGGGTTCACCACACTATTGACCTCAGTAATTGGGTTGATCACAATATTGACCACAGTTTTGTGTTGACCACAATATTAACCACATTATTGGGTTGACCACAGTATTGATCACAGTATTGGATTGACCACAATAGTGACCAAAGTATTGGGTTGACCGTAGCATAGTGCTAACCATTAGCTTGACTACAGTCCCCAGGCAGAGGTCAGAGAATCACTGTCAGTGCACCAGCATTGTGGCTTTGTTCTATGACTCCCAGCGTGTCCCATACAGTAGGGCTGTCCTGTGTGGGAACCAGTGCTGCATTGACCCTGCTGTCTGACGTGAACCCGTAAACCAAATTTGCAGTAATTTCTGCCTCATTGGTCCAGATTAATGAATTGCAGAGGCAGGGATGGAGAGAGAAGGTCTCTCAGGACGAGAGGGATGTGGGGGAGTGCTCCAAGCACCTGAGAGAGAGAGAGAGAGAGAGAGAAAGAGAGAGAGGGGAGCGAGAGAGAGTAAAGGAGAGGCTATTCTCACATGAAACATTCACGTTTGTGGCATAAACTGATGTGTTATGCCATGCCGTCTCATTCAACAAAAATACAAGCAATACCCGTTATTGCCTTTTTTTTGCCACAGTGGTTTGAGGTGGATGATGACCTGATTTTTGATTGTTTGTAGAGGGGATTTTGGGTTGACAACAGTGCAGTTCTGCCACTGTCTTCCATGCATGGTTTCTTGGAATAGTTTCTATGAATGTTCTGCTTGCTCTGTCAAACCCAGCATCTCTTGCATGGTGACACTGGAGTGCACCATCAGAGCAGCACACACACAGCTGCACTAACCCCCCCGCCACCCCCGCACCCCCACCCCCTGGACTTCTACCTCACTTGCTTTCCACCACTTCCCTCTCTCAAATTCAAAGGTACTTTATTCTCATAACCATACAAATGTAGTATTGCCTAAGCAAGGGATTTAGAATTACTATAAACAACAGAAGCAGCACTGCTAGCAATGATCATGAAAGGATAATGTGCATTGTCAAAGAATAAGAACAAAAAAAAAAAAAAAAAAGAACAAGAAAATCCTTTCAGTGTCTGTCTATAAGTAGAAGCCCTGTTGTGACAGAATGTCTACCTGCTGTCCGTCAGACTGTGGGAGGCAGACACATCCCAGGCTGCTAAGCTTGCAGTGTGCTCCTCCAAATCCACAATTTTTTTCTTCATGCATGTCTCTCGTGTTTCTTTGTCTCTCTCTTCTCTCTGTCAAGATTCAAAAATCATATTGTGCTTTCCACATGACAATGTGGAAGATTGTATAAGCAGGGTTATGAATGGGGGATATAATTTCTGGTATACATGTATAATATGCATGCTGATAGTTGTGCAATGATGCTAGCCCATCTAGCCCTAGTATCTGTCTCTTTCTCCCTCCTTTTTATCTTGCTTTTTTCTGTCTTGCTGTCTCTCCTTTGTAAGTTACATACATCATGGTCTTTTTGAAGTAAAGCATTACTAGAAAATGCCTTGCTTTGAAATATTCTGACATTGTGGGGGTTTTTTATACTGTAATAAGCATACCATTTGGCCTTTTTGTTGACCATCCCCAGGCATAACACATTTAACACCACTTAGCCTGCAACTTGCATGTGAATAATTCAGATAGCATAACCATTTATTGTAGTGCATTAAGAGCATTTACATCTTGTTTTTTCCCAGGATAATATTAACATATGCACCTGTGACTTTGAGCAGCATTATACTGCTCGGAGTCTTGCAAGGTTAAACCATTCATGCAATCCTCTGGTGCCCCTCGGATTTTAGTATGCAAAACAATAGGAGGCAACAAGTGTACAGCTAATGACAAAACATCTTGTCTCTGTGCCTAAATGTCACTGTGAGGAGGGGACAGTGGAAATGAAATTCAGCTCCGCCTCGGAAGCATGAGACTTGGACGCACACCTTTGCACCGTTCTTGTCGTTTTTTTTTTCTCAGATAAAGTGCTAAATCTGCTTCCCCATGAATCACCTGGCGTCTGTGTAAAGGGGGGTAGCGAAGGTGTGTGCAGGGATGAGGCAGGCTGGGGATGGCAAAGATGGAGGCATCACCCCCCTACCCCCTCTCTCTCCCTGTCTGTCTCTCCTCCTAATCGCAAAGCACTGCTCATCTCCTCTCTAAACTCCATCCAGACACAACACAGCAAGAATCTCCCCAAGCTGTTTGTCTTGATGGCTTAATATGTGTTTCTTTCTTTGTGCGTACTTTCCAGTGCTGCCCGTGAGCTACTGCTTGTGTTGGCACAGATGTGAGCTTTCTCTCTCTTCCTCTCTCTCTCTCTGTCTCTCTCTCTTTCTCTCTCTGTCTCGTCATCTCTTTCTCTCTCTCTCTCTTTCCCACTTTCTCTCTCTCTCTCTCTTTCCCACTTTCTCTCTCTCTCTCTCTCTCTGTCTCTCTCTCTTTCTCACTCCCTCAGTTTCCACTGGCACAGACAGAGTGAGTGACAGGTGTTCTTAGCTCACTGCGATCATTGGCTCCGTATGCAGTGAGACACTGTCTCTCTCATGGCCTGTCCGTCTGCCTGTGCCTGCATATGTTCACCACTGTGCCGGTGTACTCGGGCACCATCACCAGCTAACCATCAAGCATAATCAGTCATGTCTGTCTTTAAGTGTGTGCTCAGTGAGGAAGGGGGAAGAATAAAAAAACCTGTATTGAAATCTAGCCTCCCACTGGAAGCCTTTCATCATCATTAGCATAAGCTATAAGAGGGACGATGCTCCCCCTCCCATTTGCCTGATGGATCAGAACGTTCAGGTAGCGGCATTCCCCGTGGGGTCAGCAGTGGGATTAAAGTGTTCTGCCTCATAAAAGAGGTTTTATGTACTGGTGAATTTTGACCCTCGCGGTTCAGTGGTGAGGGACACAAAGACAACTGCCTGTGTGCGGGGGTATGTCTCTTTGTTCCTTAAAAGCACCTTACTTTGATTGCTCCTCGCTTATTGCTTGACAGCTGGGTTTCATTTCATTTAAATGCAGTGCTCTGACCCTGGATATATTGGCTTGCAGAGCTCAGTTCTGATACCTCAAAGGGGGTGGGCAGGGGAGAGCGTGGAGGTTACTGCTTTGAGACCGGTGGCCGTAGGGAGCGTCTGTACGACAAGTTGATTCCTCCAAAAAAGAATTTCAAATTAAAAATAAACTGCCAGATGGAAGCGATAAATGTTACCCGGTTTCTAAGGTGATGAAGCTACCACGGTGCTTTTGTCCTTAACTTTGAGTAATGAAGAGCCCTCACCTCACTCGCAGAAAGAAAATAGTATTCACTTTGAATGAGGTGTGATGTGTGGTTAGGTGTGAACAAGCTGTGGAGGAGTTTCCAATCTACTGTCTCGCCCTTGGCCTCTGCATGTATGTGGGTATTGGCGGGTAGAGCGTGGTTCAGGCCTGCTATTGTGAGAAGAAGGGTGTGTATGCACTGCTTTAAAGAAGGGGCTGCCATTTTAACAAAACATTTTATTATTGACATAATAAAACAGCAGACACGCTTATCCAGAGCGACTTTCATAGGTTACAGGTTTACACATTACCCATTTATACAGCTGGATATTTACTGAGGCAATTTTGGCTAAGTACCTCTCCCAAGGGTACAGCAGCAGTGCCCCAGACTTTTGGTCATCAGCCCTGTTTCTTACCACTACACCACACAGCCACCCTTGCAAGGGGGTAAATGAAGCGCGGAGCTGGACCCCCCCCACCCCCCCAAACAGAGGGCCTAGAAAACCGCCCTGAATCTTGAATCTGTCCTCTTTCTGAGCTGTCCCTGCCTTCTCAAATGACTGCGGCCATGGTCTCAGCATCCCATTAGACAAGATTTATTGTCCGCAGGATTTTGTTCTAAAGTGTTATTTGGACCATTAGCTTTAGGGAGCCGCACAAGCACATGCACATTGAGTTTTCTAGTTTTCTGGGCACAGGACTCTCAATAACGTGGTAGGACCAACACTGGCACAAAATTGAAATCCTTCACCATGTGTTTCTGTTGTACTGTGTGTGTGTGTGTGTGTGTGCGTGTGTGTGTGTGTGTGTGTGTGTGTGTGTGGGCGTCCGTGTGTGTGTGTGTGTGTGTGTGTGTGTGTGCGTGTGCATGCCTGCATGTGTCTTTGCTGTTCAGATATTCTACAGATCTACAGATTCTAGTGCAGATGTGTGGTTAATTATTGGTTGACTGAAAAAAGCAGGCCTCCAATAAACTATTATTGGTGCATTGCTAGGGACAATGATGATGGTTAGATTGTTAGATTTACCCCATCAAAGTGCCACCACAGCATGTAGGCATTACACAGAAGCCTGCTATTAGTGTGAATGTGTGACTGTGGTGTGAGTATGTGAATGGTTTGGATTTAATAGGACATTTTACAATCCCTTATCCTTTATCCTTAAGAAAAGGTGGCGGCGTTGAAAATAGCCGAAAAACGCTATGATAACAACCTGGAGATAAGAGCCTTTGTGAAGACCGTCGTAGTTATTTCAGGCCCTAATTCACCCTTTATGTCGAGGCCCATTTCCACGTCTCTAAGGTTCCTTGCCAAAGTAACCTCATCAGTTCATTTAACTGATCATCACTTTAGCAGTAATCAGGAGCGATTGCCACTAATTCTCTCTCTGTCTGTGTCACACACCACAATGGTCATGTTTTTTTTGGGATTTTTTTTAAACAGCTCAGTTCAGTCTACCGGAATGCTTTTTTATGTGTCTGTTGTCTCTGTGTGTTTGTGGAGGGATGTGAGTGAGGTGTGTTGGCACGTGCCTGGCACTGCAAATACAGGAAACGGCGTGGCGTGGCGGCTGAGACTCTCATGATGCAGCGCCCTTGATCGTTTCAGAAAGAGGGAGCATATTAGCAGTCTCACACCGATACAAGGCGGGGACCTGCAATCTCCTGATATTTAACCCCAGACTTAAATTGAGCTTTACAGTGATTACAAACTGTCCCGGGGGACATTGATTGTTCTGCCGTTCTCCTGTGAGCACTCGCCCCGGTGCTGACGAATGAACTCCCCGCCCTGCCAAGTCCAATTAGCCGTCAGCGCCGCATCGACGTTCTCCTCTATTTGTTTGGAATAAAAGTTTTAAGCAAACTTTTAGGACAGACGGATTCATCTCAGGTCTTCCTCTACCCCCCTCCTCACTGTCCACAAGGTCGACTTGGGTTTGGTTTCCTTCGACGCCTGGTCTTCTTCTCTTGTCATTCCATCACGCAGCCTCTGTGATGCCTGTGATGGTGATGCACTTGTGTCTGCAGGTCATGTGACCCGTTTTGGCTCACCATGCTTCTCTGTCCCTGACAAGGGAAGACCAGGTCAGGAACAGAGAGCATTGCGGGATCTTCACTCCTCCACCAGCACTGAACACATGACCAGTCTGATGTATTACAGCCTTTAGGTCAAAAGGGAATATTTTATTGCATACTGTCAGGGCAATGCAGCGGTGTTGACATTGATTGTTGTTAAGTCAGCACAGTGGCAGGGTGGGTCATTTTAAACTACATACAGTTGGATTTATCAAATACTTATATTATGATTGTTATTCTATCACTTGTCTCAGCCGGTCCTTGAGCTAACACAAATGGAGTTAAAACGAATGCCACTCACAAGGTTTAAAATGTGCACATACCATAGCACAATGTTTTTGTTAGTGCAGTTATTGCATTACTTAATACAATAGTTCTTTAATCCTGTCAGTGCACACAATGATGGGACAATGTTTTACCTTGTCCCTTGTCCCCTGCCCCAAACCCCCCCCCCCCCCCCCCCCCCCAAGGATTCTGCTCCAACTCACCACAACCTACCTAGAGGATTGTGTGGCTACTAAACATGGATGCCTGAATTGTGTAGTATTTTGAAGATACCATCAAGGTTTGGTTTCACTGTGGGAATTAGGCTGCAATCCACGCAGGTCTCACCTCTCACTGGTGCTAATCCATAAAGGGTTCTTTGAGATCACACTCCTTACAACAGGAAGCCCGAGGCCAACAGAACCTCTGCCTGCGACTTCCTTTAAGTCAATTTGACGGTCAGATCGATGGAGCCGTGTTTTAGGCCCTGGATATACTGGGGATGTTGTTGGGGAAGCGGTGTTGTCTCCAAGAACAGCCTCGCTAATTCCCCAAGGTCGAGATAAACAACTCCTCCCCCACCCCCCCACCCCCTTCTTTAATTACGCTAATGCAGACATTAAAAGCGCTGGAATTAAATTAAATCCCGGGCTTTGCCACAGAGAAAAAGGAAAAGGACAAAAAAAAAAAAAAACCTACCGAGACACTATCGCATCATGCAGTTTGAAGGGGAATAAACAGCCATGGTCTCTGATCTGTGGCCTCTGCCAAAGGGCATCTGGCTAGTAACGATCAAAGGGGAGTTGAAGGGAATTGTTATCACAGTCCGTCTGAAAGACACTGGTACTGTATTTTGATCCGTTGGTGCTCATGAAGTTATTTTCCGTTTCTAGTTCAGTTTTATAGCTTTATGGGCACATGACTTTGGATAATGTGGCAGGACCATCGCTGGCACGGAATCAAAATCCCTCACTGGGTGTTTCTGCAGTACTTTGATCATTTTTCCCACAATCGAACAATGTTAAATTGCATGCACATCTTATCAACTCTGTCCTTTAAATCCAGATACATGTGACTGAATTTGTCTTTATTTGAGTTTGACACCAGTCCTTATTTCAATATATTGTAAATATATAGTAAAAAAAAAACATTTCTATGGTCCTAATTTTTGTCAGGAAAAAACATCTGCTGTAAGTGGGACTCAGTGGCACCATTTGGGGAAAAAAAAAATGTTTTTGAATATTTTTATTGCTTTTTTTATGTATCTCTATACAAAGAAAATACATGAATGCATCTTGACACTCTAAAGTCATGGCCATAACCAAGGTTTGAATAAGATAGTGAAATAGTGAGGTCGGTGGGGGGGGCTAACACCATTATACACTTATTTTCATTTCCAAATTTGGCTTTGAAATGTTTTGTAGGCCTAAGATTATTGATACCTTTGTCTACATAAGCTGTTTTTTAAACAAACGTTAGCTAGCCTACTAATATGGAAGAATTAGCCTAGCCTTCATCGTGGCCAGAGTACACATATTTAACATATTTCATGCAATTGCCTTCACTCCAGATGCTGTACCAGGTTACCGTTTTGAAAGTTTCTTACAGATAATGGCATAACGATCATTGCTTTGTCTTACCGAATGGTATACTGCCAGTCCACACACAAGCCACCTGCTGCTGCCAACGTGCTTAACTTCCAATTGCTGCTGTCAGTGGAAGTGCTGATGATGCAAGGGGCTGCGCTCGCGCCCTCTCTCAGAACTCTCACGCACAGCGGACACTAAATAACAATTCTAAACTGAATTAAGCATGCACTCGTCTCGTAGGACAAGTTCTCAACCACTGATTTTTTTATCCAGTTGTATTTTGTTCTCTTTCGGACCTCGGTGACCTCATAGCTGGTTACGGGCATGCCATAAGTCAGTTTTCAGCACTACATTGATTACATGCTTATACATTTCTAATTCATTTAAAGCTGCTGAATATTTTGTGATGGATATGGTTAATATTGTAACTTTCTTGTCAAGAAACTTGTTTGATAAAGTTAGTGGAGAACCTTATAACAAAAGCAGGCATAGAACTTTTTTTTTTTTCACCGTAAGCTTATGTAAGTCCCCCAAGATATGTTGAATCTCGTGGATTTTCCAAGTATTAAAATTACCTCAAGGTGTTCTCGGTCTTGCCTGTACTTTTCTTGGTGCATAAGTGCGTTTCGCTCATCATTCACCAAATCAGAAATACAGGTTTCGTAAGATATTTTTTTTCAGATACTCCTTGTATTGGGATTCAGGAATTCTCCCGTTTGTTCAGAGCAGAACATTGATGAGGCCACATAGACTTTTATCCATCAAATGAGCAGAACTCAGACAGAGTCTGCTCATTCATCTCACTGCAGCACAGCTGGCCACAGTTCACAGTATGAAAGGAAGTCCAATGAGGAATTTCTTTTTTTTTTCCCAGATAAGTTTTTGTTTGATTTGGATCTTATGATTGTGCATAGCTGTGTGGCACACACCCCCCCCCCCCCCCCCCCCAATCCAACCTTTTGAGGACTTTGTCTGTCTTGTACATGACCAGCATAGCATCTCTCCCAGTGGCAGCTCCCCCCCCCCCACCCCACCTCAGGTTGAAAGTGAAGGGGTGTGATAAACAAAATGATCTCACACATAATAATGACTAAAACTGACTGAGCTTCTTCTTCGGTCTGCTTCCTAAATGACAGAATTGCATGTCTTTTTTTTTCCACTGCCTTTTTTTGTCTTCTGCCATATGCCACTCTTTCTGATTTTAGCATAGGGAAAACATAATTTCCTCTCATTTCAAATCTGAATGCCAGAATTTTTTTCTTGCAATACCAGGCAATGAGATGCCAGCGAGATTTCGTGACAAAAAAAAATAAAAATCCATTAACACACAAGCCAGAATCTTCCATTTCCTTGCCTTCTATTAATTTCTGAGCGGCTTGTTTGGGGACTTCGTCCCTGCCTGTCAGCGGGAGAGCGACTCACAATGGATTTCTCTCAGAGTCGCCGTCGTGGTGCCATTGACTTCGCGGTGACTTTGAAAATCCACAGGAATAATTCATGGGCCCAGAGAGTTTGAGGACGGGGAGGGGGGCGAGAAGAACAAAACTACGTTGAGAACTCTGAATTCATTGAGGGCAATTTGCACACCAGGATTTCCTGACCTTTGCTGAGGCTGGGCCAGTCCCCGGGGGAAGGTGGGGGTGGAGGTACGTGCGACAGCAGAGAATCTGAGGGGTGAGGGGACAAGGGGGCAAGGTGCTATTGATGCACAGAGCAGACTCTCTCAGGCCTCCTAACCATGCTCTCTGCCCAGGGCAAGTCAAACAGTGTTCCCCGACAGCTCTCTCAAATTCCCCCTCGCCGTTATGCGGGGAATCATCATGGATACAGACTGCCCATATTCAGTCACAAATGTGCCACATCAGTTTATCTGGACGTGCTGTAGCGATGAATTCAAATATTCCGGGGCAGTTAATTCGGGCATAACACAGCAGTGAGTTTAAAAATGCTAGGGCAGTTAATTTAGACACACCACGGCAGTGAATTCAAATATGTGGAGGCAGCTGGTTCAGATGTGGCGGAGGAGTTGCATTCAAATACTCTGGAGCAGTTGATTCAGGTACACTGGAGCAATGGATTCGAATATCCTGGGGCAGCTGGCTCAGATATACCAGAGCAATTAAATCAAGCATGCTGCAGCAGTTAATTCAAATGCATGTGAGCTGTAGTTTTGAAAGAGTGGGCAGAAGCATGGGACAGTGGTTTCAGGTTCAAAAACGTACGTGAGACCCAGGCATTATACCCCTGAGGAAGCAACTACAGACAGTCCCCGACGTATGACGATTTTTCGACTTTACGATGGTGAAAAAGCATTACGCATTCAGTAGAAACCTTACTTCGAATTTTGAATTTTGATCTTTTCCAGCAGTATATGGTACGATACTCTCTCGCGATGCTGGGAAGCGGAAGTGAGCCGCATCTGTGTATGTTAAACGTGAGTACCCATACAACCATTCTGTGTTTCACTTTCAGTACAGTAATTTATTATAAAATAGGCTTTGTGTTATATGATTTTGCCCAGCTGTAGGCTAATGTAAGTGTTCTGAGCACGTTTAAGCTACGTTAAGCTAAGCTACGATGTTCGGTAGGTTAGATGTATTAAATGCATTTTCGGCAATATTACATACATTTTTGACAATGTTACAATATTTTCAACTTACAATGGGTTTATCGGGACTTAACCCGTAAGTCCAAAATTATCTGTAAACTGAAATTGCTTCAGTAATTTTCCAACTTAAATAAATAGATCACATGTACAAAGAATAATGCCTGCATTGCAGTGGAGAAGGGTATATTTTATACTCTTAGGCCCTCATGATAGCTATGCTTATTATTCATACAAAAAAGTTGTACTCTGATATTTCTTTTGCTCTCTTTCTCACATTTTTTAAGATTGAATGGATTCTCACCGTAAGATATGTGTCCTGTTTTGAGGGCAGTTTTCAAGTGGTTTGTCTGGGGCTTCATCAGTCGGTCAATGTGACACAGGACGAAGGTGGGAGCTGGACCTTTGGCCCTGGCAAGCGGGGCAACTTTGAGTACTCTCTTTCCATAATCATAGAGCTGGTGGGAAGACAGCCACCTGCAGCGAGCCATAAACATTGTGCACAATTTATCTCCTTATGAAGAACATTTGCATAATGTGAGATCATTAAAAGGCAATTATTGTACCATGAGGGGGGCCGCTAATTGTCTGAAAGGTGCATAACTAAAGTTTGTTAAAAGTGGCAAAACCCCACAGATCTAGCCTCTGAAAAAAATACAAACATGCACATTTCCAGCTGCTATTTTATTTTGTAAAAAACAAAATAGATCGGCAGGTATCACACTATGAAAAGGGATGACTTCTACACTAAACGGAAAACAAAGGAAGCAACTGTCGCATCTTAAAAAGGCTGTCTGTAACGCTTGCAGCTCTCCTTCCTTGTCTCCATCTCCTCCTCTAACTGTGTGACGTCTGTAAGCATGACTGCTGGAGCTTGGAGGTATTCCCAAAAATCTTTTTCTGTCCTTGCATCTGGCCGGCCCCCAGACTGTTCTGCCCTGTCCATGATGGAGGAGGTGTGTGTGTGTGTGTGTGTGTGTGTGTGTGTGTGTATGTTTTAGACAAGTGTTTTCATGTGCATATGTATGTGCACATATGAGTCTGTTTGTGTGTGTCTGTGTTTGCATGTACGTGTGTGTACCTGTGTGCACGTGTGCCTGTGTGTGTGTGTGTGTGTGTGTATGTGTGTGTCTATGAGTGTGTGTCTGTGTGTGAGAGAGCAAGACAGAGAGAGAAAGAGAAAGAAGCTGGTTTGTAATTGGACTCAGGGGTTCGGTGTGGAAAAGCCGTCTACCGCTATGGCCTGCTGGTCTGGGAAGAGGAGTGAAGACAGGAGTGTGGAGGTTAGCCTGCTTCGGCTCTCCTCTGTGTTGCTGCCAGGGCTCGGAGGCTGCAGGTGCTGAGAAGTTTGGCAGCCCTTGAGAAAGAGGCAACGGCAGTGCTCCAGCTGTCATGAGGACACACGGCACTGCTTTCTCCTTGCCCTCGCAAGCAAAGCCTTCTCCTCTCATTGGAGAGTTCGCCACACTCCGCGATACCTCTGCTTTGCTTCCTCGCCAGCATGCCCGTTAATGCTCCCTCCTCCCACGCGTCCATCAAACATGACCACCAGCCACAGAACCCGATGACAGACCAACACAGATCACTCAGTAACACTCCCCGCCTAAGGGTTGTCACCAGCAGCCTGTTGAGGGACAAAATGTGAAAATGATACCACACCTGATGCAGCACCCGATGTCCTGATTGGTCTAGTTGTGACCGGTGCTGTGAAGGGTGTATAGTGGTTCAGAGGCTGAGATCTGAATGTACTTGCACACACGTGTCATTCAGCAACAACAGAGTCTGCAGTAGGTGTTGCAGGCTATGCATATGTAACATACAGGGTGCAGACCTTTGCCAATAAATCAGACACACACACACTGAAATGTGGCCAGATCTGTGTTTGTGGCATAGGCTGCCCCCTGCCGGAGGTGTAAATGGAAGAGCCCTTTTCTGTTAACAGATGCGGTGAGTGAATTTTCACCCTGTCCAGTCCCTCTCTCCTATGACTTATGCAAATGGTTGGTACCATCAGGCCTTGGATAAACAGTTGATTTTTTTTTGTTAATTGAAGTATTTTTTTCAAGGGGTGAACTTGCAGACTGTAGTTTTCTCTTCCTCAGGTCTCCACAAGGAGAAAAACATGAACCTCTATCCTCCACCTCTCCGTAATGTAGTGTACATATGAACAGCCACGAACCCCCTTACCCCAAACCCCCACCACCCACTAGCTTGGTCTCACCCACCCCGCCCTTTCCCACAACAAATCAATGATGTCACACATCTGGTTCTCCCTCCCCAAACCCAGATCAATATCCTACCCCATCGACCCGCTGACAGTGAAATTCGCTGCATCCTAATTAGAATTATTAATTGAAAATAGGAAATCAATGGGTGCAAATTAAGTGCAGCACAAGTGTGTTTTATTCGGTTGACATTGTCTCCAAAGTAGCCCCGCCATTAGCTTTGTAAGACTGACCTCACGCATCTGTGCCCAAACTCGGTTAATTTCTTTATTTATTGCCGCTGTCACTCGATGGGAAGGTTTATTTACACGTGTGGGCTTATCGCTTTTGTTGCCTTGTTTATGGAGAGCTGGGCCTTTCTGGAGGGGGAGTTATTTCCTGGTGGAGGCAGTGGCCTGTGTGACAATGTGCTGATGAGAGCTGGTGTTCTTGCAGGTTTTGTTGAATTAGCTGCTGCTTAGCTGTGCTGTACATTCCTAACTTACAGCTCGTCCCATGCAACCTCCTCCTCCCAAGCACAGCTCTTTCTCTCTGCTGCAGCTGGACTCTGAAGCTGTTTCTAATGAGCTGGGGTTTGGGTTGGATGTTCTCTCAAATGACCCATCCCGTACTTGTGATTAAACTCCCCGCTAGTGCGATGCCACTGAAGCACGGTTATAAACTCCACTCCAGAGCCCCGGGCCTATTGCACAGTTGTCTGTGTATTGACCCAAGTTTGAGTCCTAAATAGGGCCGAGAGCAATGACCTCACAGTACACACGATTAATGGCCATCATGGACTTTGTAGGCATAAATTTAACTCCTAAAGACAGCTTTTAATTGGCTTTGGTGCAGAGAGAATTTTTTTACTGCTTTATATTTTAGACAGAAGCGAAAAAAAAAATCCCAGACAATCAAATGAATAGTTTATAAAGGCAGATTCTCTATTCTGGTGATTTTGCCCTTCTTTATTAAAGGAAAAGGGAGTTAAACAGACAAATCCTGGTACTTGCTTTCTGTTCCAATCCTCCTATGCACAAATCAATCCTAAAACAGTCTCCTTTACAGTTAGCGTGCAACACCAGAAGTCTGAAAATACCGCACCCCCCCCCCACAGTAGCTTGGTCCCATCTGTTAGATAAGAGGCTCTCCAGTGAGTGTGGGTGTGTCGGGCACACCCTTGTCCCACTCTGGCCTGCATCCCAGGACAGGGTTAGAGCACTTTGAGGAGGGGTGAGGAGGGAGGGGGGGGAAGCTGCCCAGGACTGAGTGCATGCCCAGAAGCTGCAGTAGTGCGTGCCTCCCCTTATTCTTAACACCTCAGCACAAATCACCCCGCTGCCATCACTAACCCTTCGTCATTTGTCTGTATATTTCGAAAAAAAAAAAAAACATCCATCAAAGGATATTTATACCCACAGCGTTATTTTCTAGAGGCTGTGTCATCAGCGCGCTCATAAATACCATGGTAATAAGTGCTAGGGAATCGTGGAGAGGGCGGCCGGACTTTAATGTAGAGAGAGTTGGCAGCTTCTGCAGCCAGCCCGTGTAATGAAGCCAAGGGTGTTTATCACTCAGCTTTACAGAATAATCTCTTTCACATTGGTGCGTTGGTGATAGCGCGGGCCCCTTTCACCTGCTCGCAGTACAGAGCTGTAAACTATAAATAAATGCTCCGCTGGGCTTTAATTGTGCTTTTAGTTTCTCACTTGACTAATTGGACTCGGTTTGGCTTGTGCGTTAATGCCATTTGTTTAACATGACGCATAAAGGCTTGATACGGCACTTTTCCTGTTAATATGTTATTAGATGAAAGATTCATGCTTAAATCATCTTTCCAGATTAGATTTTTTTTTTTATCTCTTGAATTTCAATACGCCGTCATGAGTGACTCAGTGCTGTATTTGACATCAGGTTAAGGATTTTGCGCTCTTCTCGAAAAAAGCAAATACAGTTATTTAATCATTTAACATTTTTTTTCGCTTACTCCATGAATTTACTGAAGCTTTCATTTTCTGTCTGTGAAGTCTATTGATTGTTGAACATGAGGAGGTTTAATAAGAACTGAAACATGAGCTGTTCAATCCTGAATTGTACAACCTTTCCCTGTTACATCTTGTACTGATGAACTGAGCTGAGGAACTGTATCGCTGTATTATCACTGTATTGCTGCATTATTGAGACTGAGTTACAGAGGCTTTGAGTCACTGTGGTGCTGAGGCAATGTGCTGAAGTACCGAATGACTGAGGGACACTTTAGGATACTGAATCCTGGTTACGGACCGTAAACACATGAGGGAAGTTGGTTGTGTGTGACGTTTTTCCCTTTGAGCGGTATGGGGGGAGAGTTGGGTGGGGGGGGGGGGGGGGTAGATATAAAAAGGTCTGGTATCACTGGGGCTTTAATTAAAAGAGGGGAACCTGTATTCGATTGGTGCAGCGAGGCGTGAAGCGGGTCGGGAACAGCGTTGCTGCAGGGATTGTTTTTGTTTTGAAACGCTTCTGGAGCTGCTGTTCCAGGGGTGACGTGACTGTGAGTGATTTGCCAGGGCTGGGATTCGGGCGGGGGGCCACCATGGGGCGTGCAGAGCTATGGGGCTAGATAGAGTCGGGCCCTTTGCCAGTCTCTCTCAAAAATTTTCAGGCTTGAGGCCCCAACTTCTTTCAGTTCACACTGGCAGAGTGTCACTCAGTAATTCAAACGGTCCCGGCCCAGAGTAATTAGCCCGTCATTTATGGCAATCCAACAGTAATAATAATCGTTGCATTGACTTTTTTTCCCCCATGCACAATTAAATGTATAATTTAGTGGAAATATTAATTGTAGCAATCAGCAGAAGCATCACTCTCAGCTGAATGACACTCGAATGTGGGACAGAAAAATGCCTCAGTTCTCAGAGAGAAACAGACTGACTGACTACGCCTCCTCTTTGAAAGTGAAGCCCTGAGATTTATACCGCATGTCTCCTTTTTATCGCATGAGGCTGAGTGAAGTGGAGAGCCCAAAACCCATTTCACCGAGAAAAAAAAAAAAAAAAAAAAACAGGGAGAGCCAGCAGCTGGAAGATTGATGCTTTTTTTATGCTCAGTTGTAGATGGCTGAGTACTTATTGTTGGGAACACTTCAAAGCCTGCCGGTGAGTTAGTTGATGACTCTTTTTGCACCGGTGTGGAGGCATTGTTTGCCATCTAGCAGGCTGTGCGCTGTTCTGCACAGCGATCTCGTAGTTTCCTTCCGGAGGGATTATCTCACTGGATTCCCCCTCCCCGCTCTCTCCGCTCCCTGTTTGACTGGGGAACCCTTGGGGATGCAGGATCCATCCTTTGTACATCTACATATCCGATTTTCACAATGGAGTGGGGCATTCAATGGGGACGGCAATAGAAATTCTCATGTTTTATACTTCTGTGGGATTTCTTACGATGTTTTTTTTTTATTTATTTTTTTTTTAATCAAGGGACGTTTTTTTTTTTTTTTTTAGAAGTTGCCATATCAGACTACTATTGTTTCAGTAAGTAAAGGGGAGCTTTGGTTAGGCAGAGTTTCTGTAGCTGCTGGTGGTGCTGTGTGAACTCTGACTTTCCTAGTCGCAGGTAAGTGCCGTCTGAGACCCTCTGTGAACGAGGCCGCTCTGGTGAGTTTGAAAAAGGAGAAAGGAGCAGAAAACGGGCTTTACTCAAAAAAGTGCTGAAGCATCCAGCCGCAAGCTAAAGAGGCTTTAAGCTCTCACATAAGACTTCAACACCTTTTGAGGAACCCGGAGAGAGGCAGCTGGAAATGAAGCAGTGCCTGGATTTGGACTCATTTGCCCAGCCACCGCCCCCCCAACAACCACCCCCCACCTTGGGGATTCATTTATTTTTCAAATGGAAAGCCACAGAGGGTTTGCCAAGGCAGAGAGGCAGGTGAGAGGGCAGGTTGATGAACGCTGATGAGCAACCTCACTAGGCCGAGCTCTCGATACAGACACAAATTTAATGCGCGGAGGTCTTTGGGTGCGGGCAGGGGCTCAACCTTCAGAAAGACTCCTCCCTGCTGGGCCTGGGACACAGTACTGATCACATTGAATCAATAACATGCCCCCCTGCCCCCCCACCAACCACCCTACCCCCCACCAAACACAGCCCCGGCAAAACAGGGCCAGATCTGTGTTTTCCAACCACCAACCCCCTTAAGAGAATCAGAGAATGGAACACTCTTCCGAGAAGACTCAAACCTATACCTGCTGTCTCCGTGGTGACGCCGGAGCTCACCACCTCACAGCAAACAGGTTTCACTTAACTCTCATTTTCAGCTATAATGGCGCTTATCTTCTGTCCTACGCTTCAAGCAGAGAGGGAAAGAGGAGATGGGGAGAGCACCCAGCTCCTGCACATTTATTTTTGAGTTTGCCCTGATGTGGGAATCAATAACTTATTATGCAGTGACCTGGCAGATGTGCCAACTCGGAGCGCACGCTGACATCTTATTCATTCGCCTGTTTTTCAATTTATGATGCGAGGGAGTGACATGAGGACATCTTTGTCAGTGAAAGCCACATCAGTACTTCACCATCGCAGGATTTGAGGTTCGCCTCCCCCTGCGCGGTTCAGAAGAAGAGAAACTCTGTGTGACGTGGGATTTCCGCAAAGTTCAGTCGCCGTCTTCGGCCTGGATTTCGATTGGATCATGGTGCACCGCTGCACCGCCGTGCCCCGGTCTGTGTAATTAGTCCCCCGATTCTGACGTTGTGCATTTGAATAATTAAAGCCGGTTTAATAAAGTCCGGGCCGTACCGGGAATGGAGAGCCACTCTTTCAGCCAGAGTTTGCCGCACACATCGTGCCCCTTTGCTCAGAGCAGGATGCAGAGTTTTGATAACGCATTCAGCTGGGCCGTGCATGCCATCACGTGTAAGGCAGTAAAGTGCTATGACTTTGCTGATTCATGGAACTGAGACTGCCACCCCAAACCTGCTGTATTAGGATTTACAGCACATAGTGTCTTCCCCGGCTTCAGGAATTTAATTCTATTACAAATGAATTGGAGGAGGAGATGCAAAACCTGCTGTGAGCATGCTAATCACCAGATGGTCTGCACGGGCATGAAAGCATTTTAATAAATGTACATTAATGAAGCACCACATAAGTGACTTAAATGACCCCATGCGGTTTCTGAATAGTGTTGCGTAAGATGTGGTGTACAGTGCACGCCCTTTACACTCCATCCCTGTGCTAATGTTCACTAGGTTATAGAGCATTATTGTTCTGTGTTATTTATGTGTTTGCAATCTATGGTGAGGCTATAACGTTGACTTCCTTGGTGAAGGAGAAGTCTGGGTGCATGAAATGTTCTTGCTGGCAGCTGTTGGGGAGTGTGGTTTCATGCACTTGTATCTTTTCATGCACTTGTATCTCTGCCAGCTAGCTTGTACCTTGTCTGGCCAGCTACTGAAACTTGGTCATGCAGCTTCTTCTAATGTTATTGACTCCTTATGTGGCTGTTTGCTTGTGTAGGACTCTGCTTCACTTGTAAGTCGCTTTGGACAGAAGCGTCTGCCAAATTAATAAATGTTAATGTAAATGGGTGTGACTCCCATGGGTCAGTGACTTGCAGTTACCAGAGGTGACCTGTAGGTGGTGGTGTTGAAGATTGCTGAGGGCATGTGCTTATGTGTTCTGTCTCCAGGCTGCGAGAGTGACTACTGGGGGCCTCACTGCAGCAACCGCTGCCAGTGCCAGAACGGGGCACTGTGCAACCCCATCACGGGCGCCTGCGTTTGCACCGACGGATACCAGGGCTGGCGCTGCGAGGAGCCCTGCGAGCCCGGCTACTACGGCAAGGGCTGCCAGCTGCCCTGCCAGTGCCACAACGGCGCCACCTGCCACCACGAGACCGGGGAGTGCCTGTGCGCACCTGGCTACACCGGAGCCTTGTGAGTGTTGTCATCGCCCCATACATTACATTCCATTACACATCCATACATTACATTCCATTACATTACATTATTGGCATTTTATCCAGAGCGGCTTACATCAGTATCCATCAGCGGCCTGCATCACAGTTTTTCATACACTGTTATCCATTTATACAGCTGGATATTTACTGAGGCAATTGTGGGTTAAGTACCTTCCCAATTGGTACAGCAGCAGGGGCATCAAACTGGCAACCTTTCAGTTACGAGTCCTGCTCCTTAACCACTATGCTACACTATGCTACCACTATGCTACATACCCACATCCCTCTGTACTGTACTGTTTTAGTGTTGCATGGGGCTGTGTGATCCTTGGCATATATGGAGTTGTCTCTGTGCAATGCGCTAAGGTATTCTGGGTTTGTGCTCAGCTTTGCCTGGTTTGACACATTTATTTATATATATCCCAATGCCGAGATCTTTGCACCATTGCTGAGGGCGCTATGCATCGGTCACTGTTCTGTGTGTCACAACGTATCGATTCAGCGGTGTGTGGGACTGTGGAATTGTACTGTGTGATACTATGCCCCGGATTCAACCAACATTTGTCTTTAACTTTGACTCAAAATTAAATGCAACTTTTTTTTTTACATCAAAAACACTTTTTTTTTTTTTAATAAGTTCACCACCACCGGATCCCTTTAATTAAGCTAAGTGAAAATTCAGAGGTAAACAGATGTAAACAAATGAAGCTAGCTTAAACAATACTGATGAAATATGATTATACTTAAATGAATAAAGTAATAAATGACTAAGCTGTGCAGTACATCGTGTATTCTCCTTGAATCTGATGCAAGGCCCCACCATACAGCTCAACACCTATATATATATATATATATATATATATATATATATATATATATATATATAATATCCAGGACTGTTCAATATGTGTTTGTCTATGATGTTTAAAGTGGAAAATACAGAAACAAAACCAACTAGTAGCTATAGACAAGCAAGTAAACAAATAAAGAAGTGACCAAGAAGAGGGCCATGAAATAGATGTACAATTATGCACAGATAATTTGTCTGCCATAAAATGCTACACAAAAAACACAGGACACATTTAAGTAAATGCAGTGTGACAGAAAAGTAAATCACAACGCATGAAGGTGAGCTATGAACGGTCTGGTGAGTTCAGCCGTCACGCAGATAAATTAAAAATGTTTGTATTGAAAGTTAGGGGAAAAAATAAAGTCATGTCTGTCACGCAGCATTTTCCTCAGTGCTGGGTCATACGTGTGTTCTGTGTGGAGAGATGCTGCGGATCAGTGTTGGGCCACACACAAACACAGGTGGGGGGGGGTGGGGGGGGGGGGTGAAGGGCTGCTCCTTCACACGTTGTAAATGTTGGTGCTGCAGTGCTGTAGTTTCTTAGTGCTGTACTCTTTGTTCCTGCGTCCTGGCAGCTGCGGAGATCGTTGCCCCTCGGGGAGTCACGGAGTTCAGTGTGAGCTGCGATGTCCCTGTCAGAACGGAGGGGTCTGTCACCACGTCACCGGAGAGTGCTCCTGTCCCCCTGGCTGGATGGTAGGACACTGCCACCCACACTCCACCGGCTTACACAGCATTCAGATGCCTGCACTGAAGGCAATGCCTTAGTGTTTCTCAATCCTGCTCCCGGAGCCCCCCTGTCCTGCATACCTTTTATTTATCCTTGCTCTAGACATGCTCTTGATTAAATCAGGTGTGCTCAGCTAATCAAAAGTGCCACTGTTGAGTTCAGTCAGGTAGGTAGAGCAGGGAGAGATGGAAAACGTGCGGAGCAAGGGGGGGGGCCCCAGGAGCAGGACTGAGAATCGGTGACTTAGAGTGCTCAGAGTCTGCATGTGGCTTCATTCCACAGACCTAGAAGAGCCAACATGGGATTGTGTACTAAGTTACAAGAAAATGGCTGCCATGCTACCTGCTCATACTTCACTTGCATGACCTTGGTACCTTTAATGCTGAAGTCGTTGCCTCCCGAAGACACAGTAGCATTTACATTTGGCCATTACCACAGTGAGGCATTATTTTATATGGATTAAAAAAAAATTAGAGCGCTCAGAGTCTGGCTGCTCCCTCATGCCACAGAGCTAGAAGAGGCA
Source organism: Megalops cyprinoides (assembly GCF_013368585.1). Classification (NCBI taxonomy): domain Eukaryota; kingdom Metazoa; phylum Chordata; class Actinopteri; order Elopiformes; family Megalopidae; genus Megalops; species Megalops cyprinoides. The sequence continues at coordinate 7,736,091 of NC_050590.1, forward strand.
ATACTGATGAGATTGTGTCTTAAGTCACAGAAGAATGCCTGTCTTGTTACCTGCTCATATTTCCCATGCCTGACACCAATATCTTTCATTCTGAACTTGTTGCCTCCCCAAAACACATCAGCACTTGGTCATTACCACAATGAGATGTTATTTTATGTGGAGAAAAAAAAAAAAAGGAATTGTAGAATTGTAAATCGCATGGAGCGGTATCAGCTGTGAAATACAGTGGCAGCGTTAACGTTCAGATTTACTGGATTCTCCTCAACTTCGATTTTTTTTTTTTTTAGAACTGATTCTCTTTTTTGCTGGGATTATTTACAGGAATAATAACTCACTGGCTGTGACTGTGTAATTGATTTAATCAGAGTGATGAGGCTGGCGTCTTCCCCCCATTCCATTCCCCCAGCTGAACCTGTCTGTGGTTTTGTGTTGTCCTTAGGGCTCCGTTTGTGCCCAGCCCTGCCAATTTGGCAGGTTTGGCATCAATTGCAGCCAGGAGTGCCCGTGCCGCAACGGCGGGTTGTGTGACCACATCACGGGGCAGTGCCAGTGTACGGCAGGCTACGTTGGAGACAGGTATGAATACTTGCACCTGCCGTCAGACGGTACTTTCATTAAGTACAGAATTACACCGACGGGTTACCGACAACTACTGCTGAAGAGATGTGAGACATTCTCTAGAGATCATCAATGAAGTGCTGCCGTCATATACTGCACCGTATCGTATCACGAACGTCTGCTTTATTATTAATACCTTAATGTCGTATTAAATAAACGTTGGTGTTAATGTCTCCTGTGGCTTTGATAACTCATAGATTACAGTCGGAATAATGTTATGTATCATTTTTCCAGCTTTTCTTATTAGGTTCAATAGCAGGTGCTAAATTTGTGAAGGTGTTAATGTTTTATTAATAACCCCCATTAACACTACTTCCTATTCATTTTGGTGTGCGTTTCTCTCCATCATTCTGCTCTTGTTCAGGCCATTGATCTCACTCAGTGCTGCATACTGTTCTGTTTTGTTTTTTTTCCCCCTTAATTATTGGTAATAGAGTTTTATTAGAAGTCAATTGAAATCCCCGGTTCTCTTTAGTTCCCTACGTCTGACTGGGAAGCCTGTGGTTTATTTCCTCTGCTAAAGCAATTGTCTACTGGATGAAAATGTTTCCAGAACAAGACTGTCTTTTACTTTAATATTTTGCGAAATTGCCCCCATTCATTTTGGTGGTGACAGACGAATTAACCTGCCAGGAATAATCCAGGATTGTGTTAGCCCCCCCCCCCCGTTCCCTACCTCCCACCTCCAGTCCCCCATGTTATAATGCCAGTCTCCCCAGATAAGTTCGAAGCCAATGTAATTTAAACATGAAACATAACCAGCCCATTTTATAATTTAATTGAGCTATTTATCTGCTTTCTAATGGCTTTGTTGGACGTTTTAGATTGATGCTCTGCCAGAATTGTATATTTAAATTCTTGTAAAAGAACCTCCATTGCGCTCTTTACTATTCAGCATGGAGAGCCATTGCAGCTCTAATTATATTCATTAGAATTAATGGCTATGGCTTCACCTCTGACAACTCAGGTGGTGGAACAAAATAGCAAAGACTGCAAATAGCAGGTGTCCGCCTCTGATCTGACCCCCTCTGACCTGGCATTAGTCTGCTTTTTTGGTTGACTCTAATTGCTCCTCCCCACATTCCCTTCACCAGCACAATTATTTCCCCCGGAGCGATGCATTCTGGGAAATGTAGTCTTACTGGCTGTTGTCAGTCTGATGTGATATGCTGTCCAACGGGAGCTGAAGTATAGCTACGGTATGTTGATGTATCACTTCTCTTCTCCCAGGTGCCAAGAGGAATGCCCCGTTGGCACCTACGGCCCACAGTGTGCCCATAAGTGCGACTGTCAGAACGGCGCCAAGTGCTACCACATCAACGGGGCGTGCCTGTGTGATGCAGGCTTCAAGGGGGAGAACTGCCAGGAGAGGTTTTGCCCTGTGGGGCTCTACGGGCTCATCTGTGACAAGTACTGCCCCTGCAACACCACCAACACGCTCAGGTAAATATAGCCATCGAATGGCTTCCTCTGCGCCACATTACATTGTCATTTAGCACTCTTATCCAGAATGACAGAGTTACAGTTGCATCCGTTTATACAGCTGGATGTTTATTGAGCTAATTGTGGTTTAAGCACTTTTTGCAAGGGTACAGCAGCAGTGCCTCAGCTGGGAATCGAACCAACAACCTTTCGGGTATGAGCCCTGCTCCTTACCACTACACTACAGTGCTGCCCGTCCCTTGTAACTTCCCTATGAAACCCCACAAGTTACAGCATTTAATATAAAATATCCATAACTAGTTCTGGCTCTGGTCACTTGCAGTGTGACACATGTTTACTGACCCACCTTCACTGTGCGGTGGCTGTACTTCACGGCACGCTCACATTCACCACACGAGGTTTATTCATTCTCCCCGGGAGTGTTTTCCACTGCGGGCGATGTTAGAGACTGACAGTGGTGATTTGGCAGACCGGACACTGAGGCAGTGGATCTCATTAAGGCGGGAGGGAAGGAGAGGACGCCACATCCATCTGAGCCTAACGCGTCGACATCAGGCGACATGAATCACTGTCAGCCGAGACTGTGCTTTTTTGGCTCCCTTGTGTTTTTGTGACGGGGGAGGGGGGAGTCGCGCTGGTTCTGCAAGTGCAGCCAGGTATAGTAAAAGCAAAAACTCTCACCTCTGTTCCCAGTTGCCACCCCTTGTCCGGGGAGTGCACGTGCGCCGCTGGCTGGGCGGGGCTGTACTGTAACGAGACCTGCCCACCTGGTTACCATGGCGAGGGGTGCAGGCAGCCGTGCAGCTGTGCCAACGGGGCGGACTGCGACGGCATCACTGGGGCCTGCATCTGCGCCCCTGGGTTCACGGTGAGTCCCCTGATGGCTGGAATACCGTACACTAAGGCCAGCCATGTGACCACACAGTAACATCAATGTAAGTGAGAGCTCCACCTAGTGGTGTCCGCGGTCATTGCCGCTCCCGCAGTGCTAAGTTCTTACTGGTCATGCAGTGCTGCAGTCATTTTCAGGACCTCTGAACACACAACTCCACTAATTATTGGGTTTACTGGACCAAGTAAGTACAGTTCAAGTAGGCCTGGCTCTTTACAGCAATTATTTTTTTACAGTGCTTATTAGGCTTTAAATCTTTAATTAACATTAGTTAATCTTAGTGCCTCACTTAATTAAATCACAGGGTTCTGATGACAAATCACCTATTCCCCTTTATTAAATCTCAGAGTTTTATTGACATTTACTTTTTAAAGTATTAATTGATGATTAACTGCTGTTAAAAGGACACACTTTAAATGTCATTTGAGTTTTACAGCGCAATGTAGAGGAGTAGTTAGAGTGATTTGTTGAAATAATAAAACACGTCACCTAAAGTAAAATACATATTTCAGTTTAAACACACATAACTGTTTTTTGGAACAGTGGTTCCAAATATTTATTGAAAAAAATCAATGACTGAGATGTATCTGAATTAAAAGTCCAAATCAATAGCTCAATTTTACTGAGACTAAGCTCTACAGAGTACTTCAGTGTTGCACCCTATCCATTAATGTATGTTGATGAAGGTTATGTGCTTGTTTCAAGCTATTTGTGGGAAAATATAAACGTTACCAGTTTCAGATTAGTGCTTTGGAAATTATCCGGGTGCCTTTGGCAGTTAAGTAAACTCTGAAAGAGGAGAGGAAGATGGAGTGTTTTACTACAACAGCCATAATGGATGTTTCCTAGCACAGCACAGGTCTGCACTTAATACAAAAACCTTGCCAAGTGAAGGAAGGAGGAATAGATGCATGGACTTGGAAATTGATTCTCATCCTTGATGAGATTCTTGCAGCCATTAATAATAAACTATGCAGTTATGAAGCACAGTTTACACATCAATCCTGTGGACCAGCTCTCTGCCAGTCAGTTCAGATCAGCCCCCAGCAAATGAGATGAAGCAGACCCTCTCTCAGGAGGAAAGACAGAGATTGAGGAAGAGAGAGAGGGAGGCGGAGAGAGGGAGAGAGAGGGATAGAGAGAGGGAGAGGGGTAGGATGAGAAAGGGAAGGGATGAGAAATAGGGATAAGAGATTGAGAAGAATGAGAGAGAGAGAGAGAGAGAGAGAGACAGAGAAAGAAATGGATGGGATGGGAGTGATGAAGGATAAGAGGGAGAAGTAAAATTAGGAGGGAAAAGCAAGAAAGAGAAAGAACAACAGTCTTTAGTCTGTATCTCCCTGTGCCCAGCATGCTGCCTGTGGAGAGGCAGCTTCACATGGCAGGCTGCCTTGAAGATCCGAGCTTCTTGGCAGAGGCACGTCCTTCGCTGCAGACTGTGTCTTAATGTCCTCCACCTGGTCCATCCACGCTGCCCAGCCTGGGGTCATAGCGGCACGCAGACATGCGCCAGAGTCATTAAACACACCCAGAGGGGCGGGGAGTAGTGCCAGGGGACCCGGGGAGCCAGAACAGGACATGGGGAAGGGGCATTAAACAGGTGGACGCTGAATAAGGTACTAACGCAGCTCCAAAGAGGCCCGCTTTATGGAGGGCTTCGATCGCACCCGTGAGGAGAAACACCAGCGCTTAGCTGTGGTAGTTAATGCAAGCAGGGTACAAAATCCCCACAGCACGCCGAGCAGATGGAGGCACGGGTTCACCTACATCAGCGGATGCGAGGCTGACACACGCCGCGCAGGTGCTGGCGGTTCAGATGCCGTAGGTGGCTGGCAGTAACACAGGCTGTTGAGAAAGGGAACTGGAACCAAGGGGCGAAGCTGCCCCGTCGCGGGCAGGAGGGTGCGATCCTAGGTCTCACGCCGCAGTTTCCAAAACAGAGGTGCGCTGGAGGTTGGAGCAGCGTGCGACGCAGGAAACTGAAAGCGAACCGTGTGGCCGTGCTGTGCGAAATTCCTCACACAGGGATCAGAGAGCCATGGTCAGCCGGCTTCGTAAGACCTCTGCAGCCTCTGTTTGCCTCGCTTTTTTTTTTCTTCCACGGGGTGAGTGAGACAAATCCGCAGAGCCGGGGAGGAACACAGCAAGTGCATGCTTGAAATTCCTCTGGTAATTGGACAGGAAAACTCTTTTTTGCTTTTTGTGGGGGACCAGAATGATGGCAAACTTGTTTCTAAAAAACAGAATGTTCCACAGTTTTTTCAGCAATCATCAGTGCCTGCTGTCATCATTGCTACATTTCAGAAGAGTCATAGTGTTTGTTGCACTTATTTCTTGTTTGAAAGACTCACTCAGTGTCTGCACTGATTGCCACTGTCTTTCGCTGGATTCTCTCAACATCTGTATGATCATTGCTGTTTCAATGTCACTCACTATCTGCACTGATAATCACTGTTCTCTGAGGAGTTTCTCAGTGTCTGCAGTGATCGCTGCTGTTTCAGTGGAGTCACTCAGTGTCTGCAGTGATCGCTGCTGTTTCAGTGGAGTCACTCAGTGTCTGCAGCGATCGCAGTGATCGCTGCTGTTTCAGTGGAGTCACTCAGTGTCTGCAGCGATCGCTGCTGTTTCAGTGGAGTCACTCAGTGTCTGCTGTGGCCATTGCTATAGACATTCTATAGATGCCCTAGTTTTGTTTCTTAAGTAAGTGTCTGTATCGGTCGAGAATGTTCATAAAAGCGGTGAATTTTTTTTCATACATTCACAGACCTTGCTTGTATTACACTAACAGCTCTCTTTTTCAGAGCTCTTACTTTGTTTTATTAATATCAAACTGGAGGTTGACAGCAAAGCCAATTAAATGCACTAGTTGGAAGTGAGACCGGTGTTTAATTAGTGGCTCTGTTTGCATATCTACAGGCAGAGGAAAGATCAATGTTATATCAGAAGCCTTAAAAGGCATTCCTTTAGCTCCTCTCCAATTAAGTTGAAATTCTAGTGATGGCAAAGACGAGATGAGAGGAGAAGGGTGGATCCTAGGCTCCGCCCCTCACACGTGACCCCCTAACAAGTTTGACGGGGCTCCTGAATGAGGCTATAATGACCCATATGTCTGTAATTGCTCAGATAGGCAGTTCACTGCGCAAAGAGGAGGAGTTGTCTTTGCCTTCCATATCAAGGTTTATTTCAGGTTTTGGGCGCTGTCTATCCATGGGGTCACTCAGCAGCAGTCGTTGTGTGTGTGTGTTTGTGTGTGTGTGTGTGTGTGCGCGAGACTGACGCAAGCCGAAGTTCACGGCGGTGACATCCCACGCACGTTTGCTGACTAAACTTTAACTGTTTTTGATCGACCAACACAGACAGACAGAATTGCTATTGTTGGCACTCTCAGGCGGAGATCAAAGGTAACTTCGGCCGACTGATAAAAGTTTCATTGACAGGCGAGGGGGGCTTTTATGTGGGTACACGACAGAAGAAGTGACTTCAAGATGAGAGAGCTCTGCTCCCTGGCGCCCGTGGCCACGCATTAACCCGGCTCCCTTTCAAACCCGGTTTTGGGGTGTTAATGAAACTGCTCAGAACTCATCAGTTTCCAGAGCTGGGGAGCCCAGGGGTAGACACCACCCGGGCCTCTTCTGGGCAGCTAATTGGGAATTAAATCACTTAGTCAGCTGTCACTCAAGGCCTGAGATGGACCGCGAAGGCCACGGTGAACCAGTTCACCGGGGGTCCGGTAACGGGCACTGGGGGGCGGAAAGGGTCTCAGAGGCCCCGTCGCACCGCGGAGTTAAAAAGAGAGAAATTCTTATGAGCCAGGGCTGGAGAGGAGCTGGGGCGGGGGGAGCGTTATGTTTCTTTTATGGGATGGTTTATTCTAATGTATCAGCCAGGGATTTGATAGGGGCTCACGCGTTCTCGCAGCCGGCTCCTCATTATCCAGTGCATAGAGGGGCCTCTCTCTCTCTCTCTCTCTCTCTCTCTCTCTCTCTCTCTCTCTCTCTCTCTCTCTCTCTCCCTCTCCCTCCACACCAGCATTGCCATGCTGCGGAGACCAACGGGGCCCCCCTCACTGAAACACACCCAGCCCAGTGTATTTCCAGAGTAGCGGCTCACAGTGGGGGGGGCGCTTGAAAGTGTGGGGTGTGAGGTGTAACCTTTGCTGGGGCCCCATTTGTGGAAGAAACTGGCAGTGTTCATCCGCTATGCAGGTTTTAAGCAGCGCCTTGTTCTCGGACCACGTCGTTTCGCTCCCGCTCATATCAGGTCAATTAATCAGTCAATCAATTAATGTAGTGCAGTGCCCGTGGCAATTAAATTCCCAAGATGTGTTCTCTGTTAGCACTGATCGACTTTAGCAAATTATGCCCTAATCTTACATCACAAAAGCGCTGCGTAAATCTATTCAACACTCGCTGCGATTATTCAGCACGTTGGTGCAACACAGAGAGCTGACGCAGGGGAGACTGCAGCGAAGGTCCTGTGGAAACAAGAGGAGCTATGTTACATTACATTACATGCATTTCTTATCCAGAGCGACATCCATCACAATAGAACATAAGTGTATACAGTCAATTTAAACGAACAACAGCGTCAGACTGTTAAATTATTGTCATTTGTCATAATGTGGAAGGTGTCGTTTTTTGATTTAAATAAACCTTCTAATAAAAACATGTGAGTCTCTCAAAGCAATGTGTTCTGTTGGCCAGTGTCAGGGTTTGTATGTGAGTCTTTCTCTCTCTCTTTCTACCTCTCATAGGGAGATGACTGCTCTCTAAATTGCCCTCCCGGACTTTATGGATCAAACTGCTCCTCTTCTTGCTCCTGTCAAAACAAGGCTACTTGCTCTCCCATTGATGGCTCCTGTTTCTGTAAAGAAGGTAACCCCCCCCCCCCCCCGCCCCCACACACACTAGCTTTGTAATCTCCTGCTTCATGTGTCCCCACTTCAGAGCCCCCCCCCCCCCCCCCCCCCCCTACTGCCTCAGACCCTGCTGATAGACACAGGCACAAGCTGATTCACATCAGCAGGAGGAACACAAGGCCACAGCAGGCCTCGTTTGTAAGGGGCAAGACTGAACCAGGCCCACATTCAGCAACAGACGTGCAGCTGTGCAGAGCACTGCTGTGTAATAACAACGCTATTAAATTTACATCACTATGCACGCGTAACTATGACTCAACCAGCCAATCAGCTGTCAGGCAGTGACACTGATGGCTGGAGTTCCGTCGCAAGGCCTACCTCAGTCTGTGGGCACAAGAGAAGGGCTAAGAGATTTTTTTCCCTCCTCTTTCTTTCTGTGAAGCTTCTCAGTGTCGTTATCTTAAAATATTTACCATCAGTGCAGTATTTTTCCCCAGAAAAGACTGGTAATTAAAGGCTGGAGGACATCTGAGGTACAGCTTGGGTCTTGTTCCAGCTCTCTTACTTCACTGTAAGGCTTTGATTAACACACTCATCCTAGGCACCAGGGCGAGGGACTTTAGAAGCAAATGTCACACACATGCTGCATGTCAGTCTTACCACCTTTTCCAGCCGTATTCTTTCCCTGAACAAAAACACATACAGTGGAGAAGACACCAGATCAATCGTGAAGAAAAAAACAGGAAGAATACCCATAGTTCTGGGACTCGGTATTGTACAGTACAGGTCATTCTTTCTCTGTGTTCTCAATACAACTCACAGATTGGACTGTCTTGTATTGAATATTATTTTCCCTTAGAAATAATGCTCTAAGTTGGGGGATTGCTTTCATAAGAAAAAGCCTGGAAATATGTGTTCTTTTTTGATTTATGTAAAATATTTATCAGATATTAATACCATATAAATATTTGAACAATTAAATATACTTGCTAATGATGCCAAGTATAAAAAAACAGGTTTTTAGGCACTGTGTTCAGGGAATGACAGGACGTGGAGAACAGCAGAAATCTCTTACCTTGAACAGGTGTTTATTTAGCTACAGGACTAGCAAGTCAGCCCACACACTCACAATAAATAAATCTTCTTCTGCTCGCCCTCACAACTTCACTGAATGAAAACAACTAAAATAAATAATGCAATCTGACAACCCCCCTTCCTCCCCCTATTAGTGGGGAAAAAAATCTTTATTGCCTTTTCAGCCTTTTTTACTTTACCATAGTTTTTTCCAAAGTCTGGTTTCCACTCTCTCTCTCTCTCTCTCTCTTTCTCTCTCTCTCTCTGTAATTCTGGATTTTGTTCTGTAAAACAAATAAGGGTGGCATTTTTATAAATGTTGTACATATAGATCATTGTGAAAGGAGCAACGTATTCCCTGGGCATTTTCTGCATGTCCAGTGCCAGCTGATATGGTCGCCCCCTCATTTTGGTGCAGTTGGCACATACCGTAGGCGCTGTGAGGTCACCAGTGGGACAGGCCATGTGGACCTCTGGCTCTGATTGATCCCCCCCCCACCACCACTTAATCAATGCTTTATTCATAATTAACGAGCCGCTTGAAGCTTATTGCTGATGTGGTTCACCGTGCCGTCTGTTCACACAGCAGGAGGAGGTTTGCGGTTTGGTCATTTTTTTCCATCCTGTTCAGCTGTTTGTTTGTCTTAAAGAATTGGAGGTGTACACGTATGTTTCTCTGGCACCTCAGACTGACTTTGAGTGACGGCTCTGACCACAGAGTCACTTTGCTGGCCGCGAGCATATCAAAACAGTCTGCTCTGTTTAAAGCATCACAGTCTTGCACTCAGAGTGTCTGCATTTGAGGAGATAGTGTTTTCAGAGAGTAAGACTGCAGGCAGTACAGCAGAGAGTCCCCAGGGTGGCACAGAAGCACAGCAGTTAAGGTGCTGCATTTGTAACAGGTGGATGCGGGTTCAAATCCTAAATGTTGTACTGCTGCATCCTTAAACAATATACTTAATTTCAGTTACTTTGTTAAACATACCCATCAATATAAATGGATAATACACAAACATACATGCTATGTAGGTTGCCCTCAGCGTGTCTTCTAAAATACTAGTAATAATAATAGTAATTATAAAGTAATATATGTGATAAGTTTTGCTTAGATTTTTCTGTTTTTTTTCTCCTCTGAAAAACCTACTCTGTCCAATGCTGTGTGACAATGCAAATGTAAAAAGAAAAAAAAATTGATTGGTTGGTTGATTAATGTCTGAATGGTCAGGTGGATGGGTTTGGGTTTTGGTCTCTGACTGTCTCTCCTCCCTGTGTGCCCCAGGTTGGCAGGGTGTGGACTGCTCAATCCCATGCTCCAGTGGCACCTGGGGTCTGGGGTGTAACCAGTCCTGTGTGTGTGCCAACGGGGCAGCCTGCAACCCCGTGGATGGGTCCTGCACCTGCTCCCCAGGCTGGAGGGGTGAACACTGCGACCAGCCCTGCCCTGTAAGTCCCAAACTGGAACTACATTACGTTATTGGTATTTAGCAGACGCTCTTGTCCAGAGCGACTTACACAGCTTACAATTTTTTACAATGTTATCCATTTATGCAGCTGGATATTTACTGATGCAATTGTGGGTTAAGTACCTTGCCCAAGGGTGCAGCAGCAGTGCCCCAGCAGGGAATCGAACCAGCAACCTTTCGGTTATGAGCCCTGCTCCCCAACCACTAAGCCACACTGCTGTCTGTCTCCTGTAACTTTCCGAGCAAAACCCACCTGGTTTGGCAAAATTTTTGTGACACGGTTGTGCTGTGTTGCCATTTTGTCAGGATGGCACGTATGGGCTGGAGTGTCGGGAGAGGTGTGACTGTAGCCATGCCGACGGCTGTGACCCAGTGAGCGGGTATTGCCGCTGCCTCGCCGGCTGGACAGGTAAGCTTTGGAACACTGAGACTCCAACACCAAGATAATTACACTGACACTGGCATTTACATGGAGAAGCTGTGATGCCCAGTGAATATGTTGCTCCTTTCACAATGATCTATATGTACAACAATTATAAAAATGCCACCTCTATTTGTTTTACAGTGCAAAATCCAGAATTATAGAGAGAGAGAGAGAGTGAGAGAGTGAGACTAACACACCTGCCTCGACACCTGACTGACACAAAGACACCGCCACAGACACTGTTATTCTGATGCTAATACTCTGACACTGAAAGCATCACACTGGAACAAGCGTAGACAACAAGTATATTGCACTGATACAGAAATTGGCTAGCAGTGGCAGTGATGTGGCCAGAACTGCATGCAAAGCAGGATAACAGTTGTAGACGCTAGTGATGCAACCAACACCGGTGCAACCTTCAAACTGACAAGACGAACAATTAACAATAGACAAGGTGTCCCCGCTGACACTGTTCAGAGCCTCCCCTTGACACGTTGTCACATGTAATCTCCCCCTAACAATGCAGATCCCTGTAGGTAAGTCCCAGACTTCACATGGGGCTACAGAGACATAAATACATTGTACGACCTGAATAAATGATGAGCAAAAACAGACACTTTTTAAAAAAAATATATATATTTGAAGTTTAAAAATCACATAAAGCTACTCTTCGCTAACTCAACATGACTCAACATTGTGTGCGCAGCATACAACACTGTAGCCTAGTCCTGGTTAAACAGAACGGAGCTAGCTCTAGTTTTTGAACCCTGAACCTTTTTTTCTTTCCTACCGCCACACCACAATACGTGGGGACAGGGGACATGAGTTAGATGCAGGAAAGGATACAATCAGGATAATTAGAGTACAGATTTGAAACAAACAAATTAGACGGGAGTGTGTGTTCAAACTTGGGTAACTGAAGCAGTCAACCTCTAATGATGAAACTTCAGGCAGTTCATTAATTGCATGAAATCAAAACCACAGTTGATAAACGTCTGGTTGCTGAGGGACCACCGCACTAAGACTGAAACTATTACACTGAGCTGCTGACATACAGAATATTGCATTGACACTATGGCCAGGATTCAGCTACTTTTCTGTTAATCTGAATCATATTTAAATACACATGTCACTCTTTTTCAGTACAAACAATTTTATTTGTATTGATTTTAACAGTTGCTGTATTTGTATTGATTTTAACAATTGTACTTATGAAGAAATTGACTGTAGTTTTATTGTGGGGCAATGTAAGGACATATGTTGATGTAGTCCAGGAAAAACACTAACTGCATATTCTTACACTAACACCAAGAGACTGCCACAGAATCTATTTCACTTACACGAAAACTCTAAAAATGAGACTTTAAAAAGATATTGTATCTGTAAATTGACTGGGGCCAGACACAAGTGGTTTCACTCTGACAAAGTGCAGACTCTGAGACACACAGGAATAAGAGCACGGAAGAGAGGATTAACTTCTGTTACTTGTCAGATAAGAGATGTCTTATTGCTTCCTCTCCCTCGTATCCAAATGTGATTACTCTTAAAATTGATGTAACTTCATTCTACAGACAACATTCAGTCTTAAAGTAGATCTGATTGATTTATAAAACATATCCTGCTCAGCTAAAATGGCAAATGAATATTGTTTTTGGTAGACAGTGAT